>NC_142707.1:63819719-63970363 GCF_055471065.1 Atractosteus spatula
TTGATGATTGGATTATGAATTACAGTAGTCATAATTTTAATGAGAGGTTTAATATAATCAACGAATAAGTTTTACTTATTTGTTTTGCATGGTTTATTTTACCTTTACCTTTATTTTACCTTTATTTATATTTTAACAAACCCAATCAGTATCATTTTCACAAATTTCACAAAGATATTTTAGCGCTTTATTTCTGTTATTTTGGAGCGGTCGATGACACTTGCATGATAAATATTGCACTTTTCTAAAGAAAACAAAAGGTACCTTACAAGTCAGACCCTTTTTCTCTGAATTGTACTGGCGTTAATGTACTTTGTTAAATGGATAAGTGATGCTCTTTCTTTGTGTTTTCTTTTTTTCTGTTTAGTTTTACTATTTACTCATTGTTAAGCACTTGTTTCCCGTTAGATTTATAGTAAATGATTTTTGTTATACTATTAATTAACTGTTTCTTTTAAAGGGATAAAAAGCAATGGAGGGCAATAGTTCAAAAGCTCAAAATCGGGCATCTCTAACACTGGATATTGCTGGTGAAATGGGCAGTGAACGAAACGAAGATTCATCTGCCCAAGAAACTGAAAGCCTACCTCCAGAAATGTTCTTCCAAGAGGAAAATATTGACTTGGATTTGGAGTCATTTGTCACACCGCAAGAAGAGAGCCATTCAGAAAATTTCATAGATAAACTTAACGATCAGATGATGGAGAGTGTCATGATATCAGACTCTCCGAATAATAGTGAAGATGATGCTGGTCAGATGGAATCTCTGCTGGAGCAGTTTGAAGAAAGAGGAGACTTTGAATCAAAAGAGACCGAATGCAGTGATGAGAAAACCATGCAAAATGTTGAGACACCTATAACCGAAAACCAAGGTGACCCTGAAGAGATGACTGTGACCCCTGCAGTTCAAGATGAGAAGCAGTGGGACCTCGAAGAAGAAACCAAAGGAAGTGAAAGGGAAATAATCCCTAGCCAGCCCATGCAGGAAGAATCTGATATCGGAAACGCCAAGGTCCAACATACAGATGTTTGCACAAACAAGGAGTCAAAGGATGAGCAAATCCCAGTTTGCACTATTTTCAGTCAAGGTAATCTACCTAAAACACAGGCCCAGTCCTTAATGCCAGATGGCTTTGAGCCTGCGCTGGTTAAGTCTCCTAGTTTCGGCAGCGCTATTGAAACCCCAACTAAACTTGCCCCTCTGGTCTGCCAGCCCAGCCCCAGTTTAAGCAAATTTTTTGCTGACAATGGGAGCACCAACCCTGCAACTGACTTCTTTGATTCTTTTACAACCTCATCTTCTTTCATATCTGTCAGCAATCCAAATGCCAACTCGCGCCTTCCAGCTCCTGAACGACAGCCTTCCTCTCCACCTGGACCTGTGCCACAGGAGTCTAGTACCCCTACATTTTTCTTTGCTGCTGCATCCCCTGAATCACCTGCTCCACCAGGTGCTGCTCAAGTGGCCCATCCTTTCTCCAAGATGCAGGCCACCTTCCCAGGCAGTGATGACCCTTTTGCAACTGCCCTGAACATGAGTGAAATTGACAGGAGGTATGATGCCTGGCTTCCCTCAGATGAAACAAGGAAGGTCTTGATTTCTGTTGCAACCCAGCAATACAGCCCTGTGTCCCTGGGAAAGGAGAAGCTCTCCATGCCTGGGCTGAAGTTTGACAATCTTCAGGTGAGTATTGGAAAAGGGAAAGGGAGTATTAAATATAAATATTAAATAAATATATATATATTTGTACATTACATTGTATTGTAATGTCATGTATTTTCACACAGCTTTGTTAAGTGCCTTGGGGCAACCTTGTTGTGAAAGGTGCTATATAAAAATAAATTGAATTGAATGTATATGAAAATATATTTAAAAAATAGAAAACCCAACAATATTGATCATTTTATATATGTGTTGTGATGCCGCAAGGGGCAGTGTCATCATTGGGCATGCAACAGACACACCCAACACAAGCCATAGGGTTTGACTGTGCAATTCAAAGTGTGCAAGAAGTACATCAACCACCATTAAAGAAAACAACAAAGAAAACCTATCCCTTCGTTGGGCTTCTGGCTACTACTTATTCTCTGTCCCTAACTACTAAGCCCGGTAGAGAAGCTGCTTACTGGCTCTTGCACAAAAAAGGCCATGTCCCAATAGTCGCCGTAAGCCCATCTTCAAAGTCCACACTTCTGTGACATAGAATAAGTGTGGACCTCAAGTGCGAGAGTAGTCGAGAGTGCATCGTTATAAAAAGGGTAATGGCACACCCCCAGGTGACAGCACTCACTAGTTACACTGGTCATGGTCAAAAAGCTTTCTGTTGTTGATGCTTTTATTCCAAGTGCATGTCGGCAGATTTTTTAAAAATAATTTCTCATTCTCCGTTTGCAGTTTTATAAGGTTGACTTGGCAGTACCTCAAAGCTTGTATGTGTACAATTATATATTCTGTATACAAAATCCGCCACAGGTAAAAGAATATTCATCAGTCAAAATGAGGTGACAAATAAAAGCTTTATGTCAAAACTTCATACCCAGTATACATACAGTATGAATCTAAAGTAGCCTAATGAATGTTTTTTACATAAAATTATGAATTTTAAAACTGTAAAAAGTTAACGTTTACTAGCACATGAATATTTTATTCTCAATGGCAACATGGTTTTGATAGGGTAGAACATGAAACGTCACCATTCTGTAAGAAATTGGGGGTAATTCCTAAGTGAAGTCTGCAGACTTCAGAGAACACAAATTGCAACACAGATTTAGAAATGTGAAATCCTAAGCCCTTGCATACTTTAGCAGGAGCATGCATATGAAGTATGCAAGATGGCAAGTGTACATATTGGGACACCGCCAAACAAACCCATTCTTCACATTTTCAAATGTCAGTGGTGGTAATGTCACACAGAGCACTGGTCCATACCACTGTCCGCCACTCGCCTCTCTCTGCTCTCTTGCCATCCCATTTCTATCTCTCACCACTCTCTCTTTGTGCTGCCGGTTTGGTAGTTGGCTTATATGGGCTGTGTGAGGGCATCTAGCTGCTTCTCACTCTTACCAATTGCCAGCAGCCTCTATTATATGTCTGACAGCTCCTGTTGGCCATCATGGTAAGGGCAAAGTAGTCAGTACTCTCTGAGCAACATACCGCCCCTTGAGGACCCTGCCCCCGGTGGCATTACCATGTGTATATATGAAGTATTAGAAACAAACTAGAAACATAAAATACACCTTCTGTAGCAAATGATTAAATTATATTTTAATGGTCATCAGTAAACTGTGACACTGGGTGAATTTTAAGCATTAGTCAGTTCAGTGTGGTAGTTCTGTATTTTGTACTATGGACTTTGTGTTTTAGGGAGATGCTGTCAAGGATCTCATGCTGAGGTTCCTGGGGGAACAAGCAGCTGCGAAGAGAGAGCCTTTAACGGCAAACTCGGTGGATCAATCCTTTGTGGGCCTGAAGCAATTAATTGTGAGTGTTTGCTGAAACATTAGAATACTAGCAATTGTTAGTGCATGTCAGGGATATATGAAATACATTAAATTCTGGCATAAGAATGTTTATCTAAAATACCCTTTAAAAACAAGTCTGTGTTTTGTGAAGATATCTCTGTATGTTCTGTTTCTGTATATATCACGCATCTTATGTCAGAGGGAAAGCTGAACTTCCCTTTGCTTATTCTGGTTAAGCTTAGATTTTATGATTAAACTTTAAGGAAGCTGTATCTTCATGCTTCAAAGTCATGTTGTGCTTTCTGTTTTCAAAAATCCAGGAAGCTTGTTTTAAAAATCAAACAATCTCCGAACGCTGAAACATGTACAAAACCTTGCTACACGGACTAGAAAGCAAGATTTAAAGAAACAGTCTTTGAAATCCTCTTCTACTGCTTAACATGCATTGCTGACATTGTAGCAACACAGTTAGAATACTCATTTGAATGAACTTGAGGCTCATAAACCCAGTTATTGCCTGAGGGCCTTCAAAGCCATTCAGTTTTACTTTAAAAGATGTGACCATGAATGAAGCAGAAAAGGCCATTGATCTCTGTACTGGAACTCAGTCCTGTCTGTGGTGTGGATGTCTCTCTGAAAATCATGGCCCACTGAACAAAAGAAGTTAATACACTTTCACCCTCAAGAAGGCTTAATTAAATGTTAATCGCATTTCTACTTCTACTTCCAGTGGGATGTTTTTATTTTTTCAGTTGTTCCACTATAATTTGAATGCCACCTAGTCTAACACAATATTAATGTTTTATGCTAACAGCTTGTGATTCAGATAACTGGAAAAGCAAAAACACGAGAACTGAAATTCAATATACTCTGGTTCCAGAATGTTAGATGATGACAAATAATTGAAGTGGTAGAAGTGCAACTGAAATGATTTCTTTCATGCGCTCAGTAGAACATATGTGATCCCAGAGAGGTAAAAGATGAATAAATCTCAAAGAAAACTGTGGAAATAAACATTTCCTTTTTGTTTTAGTTCGCCATTCTTTCCATGTTTTTTTTTTTTCCTCACGGAATACACCAATATGAAACTATTTGTGCGTTTTATCTGTCTACCTTGCTCTGTCCAAAATTTCAAACAGCACTGGGGCTTGTTCCCTGGAAAGTGTTACATTTCTGCGGCTCCAAATTCAGCTCATGCAGCTTGTTCGCTGACCCGCTAATGACCCCGACCCAATTTGGCATTTAGAATTTCCTCACATATCTAAAAGAAAAAAAAAATATGCTGGTGTCAACGCCATTCTACAGTGCACATGTATAATGTATGCTGCTTTTGTTTGAAGCTTCCCTCAGTCACTCAAGCTGCACCTGGAATGTAATGAGACAACACAAAATTCATATTCAGAGCAGACAGCTGTATGCCGGATGGGCCACATAAATACCTGTATACATGGGGTTCATTTAACTAGAGGTTTTATTTTTCTACATAACAAAGGTTTTTGACTAAAAGAAGTATAAATCCTTATATTATGCATATAGTTCTCTAAAATGTTTTCTGAGAAAATTGAATATTAGAATTATTTACAGTATTTACTGTGTCACAATGAATTGGCTGTGCATCTGTAATTACTATATGAGAGTTTTTGTAATGAACAATGTGTCATCTGTTGTAAAATTATATATTGCTTTGATGGATGGATGTTTTTGAATGTTGCCGAAGAGTGTACAGTCATTTATTGCATTTGGATTTCTAGCCTCCATTTTTAAATTCCCGTCTGTTAATGGTAAAGATCTGTAAATATTTTCAATAAATATATATCTGTTAAGTAAATATTTTACTTACAGTAGATGGTTTACTTCAAGAAGTTGCATGCACTTTATTGTATCCTAAAAGTCAGCAGTCTCGGACTGCTTTCATTTTTATATAATTTTACAGATATTATTTATGAAAGCTATTTTGTACCATGTATTTTTCGGAATCCTTCCTAGCTATCTTGTTTTATTGGCATTGAACCATTGGCACTGAAACTATTGAAAACCCTAGATCGTGATCTGGTTTCTAATTACTTGGATAAATTAATCATGGTTGTTTTCTGTGAGAATCTGTTGTAGATGCTGTGTGCAATACCTTACCCTTATTTAGAAATCTATTTTCATAAATGCATTTTTTTAGTTCTGCAATGGGGGACTGAAGGAATGTGATAGTGACTCATACTGCAGTGGCAGTGCCTGACTGCACTGTCTCCTGCTGTTCCCATTTCCAGTAGCTTAGCAAAGAGAAAAGCTGTCTGGTTGAAACATTTAAAGGACTAGAAGGATCCAGCACTGATGGGTTGACACAGTAGTGTATACCGGTTTCTTTCAGAAAAGACACAATTGATCTTTGGTCCTGTAAATTAATGTCAGTTTAAAAAACAAAATTAAGAATACAATTCTTCCATTAAAAAATACAAAAAAAGATGTCATCTCCACAATTTGTTCTACTTTATATGTCTCTTCCTCTCTTGGCAGGTATAAAATGTATTAATGGCCAAATGAAATGCCCAATTTCTGGTTGATGAAATTCCACAGGCTTTGGACAAGGTGATCCTCCTATGTGTAGCATCAACCAGTCCACATTTCCTCTTCAGTCTTGTTTTCTCTTCCTGCCATCCTCATTCCTAATCCTTTCCCAATGATCCTGCCTTCCAGTTCTTTGGAGATAAGCACCCTTCTTTTCTTCACTGGCAGGTACTCTCCTGTCTTGTTCTTCAATAGTTGGGTTATGCAGGTCTCTATGCTTAGCTAATTCTTTGTGGTAGATGATGGCAGAAGCTATATACCTGGAACAGTATAAGAGTTTATTTTCTTCTCTCTTTAAAAGAACATGGTCTCCCAAACACATGAATAGCTGTGGCTGAAATGTTTCCATTAGGCGGACAGGTGTTTGTCTTATTCAACTGCTATATATCACTGCTGCCTGTATGTTGGATTTTTAGTGAGTAAATGTATAGGCTTTGGTATGTCTACATGGTACAGAACTTTACTTAAAGGACAGATGGCTGGTTTCCCTCGTTGACTGTATCACCTTTTTCTACATGGATGTTCATCTGGGAAATGCTGAGCTAGGAAAGGCTACTTTATGAAAAAGACTAAATTGTTCATTTTGAAGATCATTTACATTTTCTAGACCTGTAGTACTTAATCCTAGTACTGGTTTACCTTTGATTCTGTTGGTATTTGTTCTAGTTGTAATCTTAGTCACCTGTGCTAAATGTTGCTAGTAATTCATATGTGTGCTTATTCAGGCTTTTTTTTTTCTATACTCATGGTTTTAAAAATTCTCTGATACAATACAGTGGTTATCAGTCTTGGTTCTTGGTAACTTCTGTCTATTCTGATTTTTGCTAGAGTGAGTTCTTAATTACAGGTTAATTTATTTTAATTTTCTACAATATGTTTTTTTTATTTTGTTACATGTCTTGCAAAGCAGAAATGAGATTTATAATAAATATGAACCCTGTATTAATTATCAAGTTTCAGGATTGTCTCCATGCAGGTGTTTTACTGACTGGACTGAAGCAAAAGGAAAAAACTGACTTTTGGTGGGTTTTGAACAATTGTACTCCCACCTGTGCCTCTTCATCATTAATTGGTCATGTGTTAGGAGCTGTTTAATAAGAAATAAGTTCATAATTAGCAAGTTGTTTTATGTTCTGTTTTACTGAGAAAATAATGTACTTTAACGAGGGTATTTTTTTAAATCAAGGTCTGCTTGCTTGAAAAAGAATGTCGAAACCAGCAAGCAGATCAGTTACAGGCACCAATTAATACTGGTGATTAAGGGCCCAGTTGGAACAAAATCCAGCAGACACAGGGGCACTCCAGCATTAAAACTGGTTCAGATCACAGTGTGATCTTAAAATGCGTTCTGCTCAGGAAATGTTCAGCCAGTAAATTCCACACTTGGTTAAAATATAATTATAATATTGTAATGAGTTATAATTATAAAATAAGAGGCTATCCAATCAGTTATTCAAATGAAGTATATTTGGATCAGCAATACAAATCAGCATATAAGAATCAGGTCCTGACAGCAGCTTGCTATGCAAGCAAAATATAAAGGCTAATACTAAATTAACCCCCTAAAGGGATTACCAAGTTGTATGTGGCACGTGTGTTCTTGATTCTCAGGCACAGCTTGATAGACTAATGACCAGGCAGCAAGCTTGTACAGAACAAATGCAATGTTTCAACTGCAAATAGATATTTACAAGTCCGTGAATATCAGAGTTCTGTCTTCTACTGACAGAATATCCCAGAAGTCTGCCCCTTTAATCTAAACAGTAAAACACTTAACAAAGCAATGAGGAAACCGGTGTCCTATTAAAACAGACACTCAGGAGTAATCTTCCTCTCTAACCAGAAGCAAGTGAGAGCCAATTTCCCTATTCTAACACTGCATCACTAGCCCAGGAGAGACTTTTTTTAGCCTGAGGATTCCACAATATATAAAATAAATACGACGGCTAACACCTTTTATGAACAGTATGGCTCTTTCGCAGTGTTCAGTTTACCTCACAGAATCTGATTTCATGTCTGATTGGAAAGAGTCTCATGATACAATCTTCTTGATGATGTCTGTTCTTTTCTTCCTGTCTTTTTTTTACTGTATTGCTGTATTTACCCTGTCATGAGGCCTAGATTTTCCCTTGATCCATGCTCATGGAAACTGGTAGTGTTCTCCCTAGGAATGGTCTATAACTGTTGATTATTTATGTTTTAATGTGGCTGACTTAATCATTTAACAGTGGTTTAGTTAACTTAAGTTATTAGAAGCACTCCTTTGATCATGTGTAAGGCAGCTGTGTAAATATAGTAGAATAAACTTTAACTTTGTTATTCAGTACAAATGTTGCCAACCTCACTGGACTCCCCTTACCACAACAGTATATTACAATGGTGCTCTTTCATAAGTCACAATGATTACCTTACCGCTGTTGGTTATTTTCGCCATTGTATTCCGAACATTGAAACTTCAGAAAGACTGCTGATCCTAGCCAGTCATTTTTAATGTAGAATGGTATGATCAAGGACACTTGGTAATACACACATGAAGATGATATTGCGGCTTCATCAGACAAGATGGTTGTCTGAGCCATTTTCTAAAAACTTTAAAAATGTTTCAGACTTTTCCGTCATAAGCACTAGTAAACCAGCTGACTAATATAAGCAAAACACACTCCAGCTTCACAATTACAATGGTGAAAAATACTTTTCCTATATAAAGTAAAATTGCCACCTGAATACCCACAATCTTATTCTAAAATGTAGACTTTGACTTTCATCGTCTAAAAGCATACATTTTTAGGCATCATCCCATCCATGCACTGTTGAACAAATCAACAAAAGTTTTGTTCCTACATAACGAATAGCTGCATTTAAACCAATCATAGTATTAAATAGGTTTCAAACCTACTCCTGTAGAAAGGTTTTTGAGTACTTATATGCTTTAAACCTGGCTTGTTCAGTCATGGAAAATATTACAATTTAAATATAAAAATGTTTGTACATTTTTATTTTACTTGATCACAAAACTGATCAAGGCTGATAAATTAATGTGATATTGATTTCCATAAGCACACTTATATTCATGAGTCTTTGCCACCTTCTTGTGGTTATTATTGTATTCAAACATTGTAACCCATTAAAAAATAGACATTTCTTCCCTGGTCAACATTTTTAAACTTATATCTGTTTACAAAAAATGACATAATCATGAAATATTTTTTTTCATAGGTGCGGCAATATTTTTAATTTGATTTATGGAAGAACAACACATTTATTTTTGGGAAGGCTTATTCAGTGTGCTGGGCTATAAGCAGAACCAAGTTTCTCATATTAGTATAAATCCGAATGTTATAGATCTTTTTTTTCAACTAGTAACCATTCCATAAAGTGTAACATTTTTTTTCTAGAGTGTCTCATGACAAACTTTCTTGGAAGCCATCAGAACCACTTGTGGTTTTGTTCTTTTGTTGAAATTCTGCACATCTGGCATAAGACAATTAATTTTTAATGCCTGAGAAGGCATGCTCTAGGGAGTTACTGAATGTTTTTTTCCTAGTAGAGTACTCTGCACTCAAGGAATGGGTTGAAGATTCTGACCAGCATTCTAAAATGATTTTCTCTTAGAACTATAGCAGTTCAGTTTTCAGGTGAAGTGTTAGTGAGCTCCAGGTGGATAAATGCTGAATTGTTGCCATTTGTTTTGATCATTTCTGAACTTTGATGTGCAGAAATTTGCTTCAAGGGTTTTTTGTGGTAGTGTGGCTTGTGGTACCTCCTGCTGTGTTGAGTCAGTACAATAGTAGCTGTTGGGCTCTACCAACTCATCTCTGAGTCAGCAGAGCCACAAAAGTTTTGGACCTGTGTTATGATATGCTTTCTTTAAAAGATGGCTGGTTATTATATCATATGGAAACACCAGATAAGGAATCTACTTAAGCATTGTTGGAAAACCTTCCAAATTAAAACGGTATTGGCAAATGTGTGGTATTTAACATTATATACGGTTTTTATCAGTAGTGTATTAATAGCCTGCTGATTTGCACTACTGCCTCACAGCTTCAGAGACCTGAGTTTGATCATGGCCTTGGTCTCTTTTCTATTTAGATTTTGCATGTCCTGTTTGTGTTTACATGAGTTTTCTTTGGTTACTCTGGTTTCCTCTTGCCTCCCAAAGATATGCAGGATGGATCTGAATAATTGTTCCCGCCAGAGTTCTATTCCTGGTTCTTAGGAGAACGAAACTCATATTTCTGCTCCATTAAGAGTGACTTTTGTGCCCTTATGCACTATGCTTGTAATGGGGTATATGTTAGAATCATATACACAAAAAAGTGTAGCAAAGTACAGTAATGGCTAGTGCTGTGGACTGGACATGTGTGGTTCAAATCCCAGATGGGGACATAACTAATGTATCCTTGAGTGAGGAAAATCACTCCAGTTTCTTCAGTAAAATTTCTATTTGATTGAATGACTATAAATATAAGCTGTTTTAGCAAAATATAGGCAGTACTATTTTGTGATGTGTTCCACAGCTGTGGTACTGAATGAAAAGACTAACACCCATCTTTAAATCCTGATCTCCAGCAGATATAAACAAATCTCAGTTTAAGAATTATTATAGTTATTTTAAAAATATCAACCTGACCTATATATTTATTGTTAAATTAAATGCAACCAAAGCTTCAGATACCATTTACAGTGTTTCCTCAAATATTGCAACAACCACTCCCCAGGTTGTGCATGTTTTTCCGTACCATGAATTTTACGTAAGTCGAAACAAACCCTTTCTTAGCCACTGTGATGCATTCATACTGTATACAGTAATTACCACTTGTGATATTGCAGAGATCCTCCCATAATTTCCGCACCAGTGGCAACAAGTGAGAAAGGAGAGACAGTCTCACCATAGTTTATTGTCCAATAATGGTCAGCAGGTGTGTGTGTGCCAATCACAGAGGGGGGTAGAGACTTGGGGAGAGAATGCAGCAGCAGCTAGCAGTCGATGAGGCAGAGAGAGAAAAAAACATCCCCCGATTATATAAATGGAGAGAAGTGAAACAACAACGAATGAAAGAAAGTTTTAAATCTGTATAATTAGAATAATTAAACACTAAATATAGCATACATTACAGTAAATTAAACATTGGAGAGACTGTTCGGTTATTAAACACCAAATAATTAAATCACTTGGGTCCTTCCCTGTTATGATTACAATGTTTTACAATTTCCAGTGAAAAAGTACAAAATGATACGCAGAGATTAGCACATGTGCATTAAAGCAGAGTGAGACTGAAGTGTAAAACTGGTGTAGACCGTATTTTATTTGCTCCACACTATTCATCTGCAGAAGGAATGTACTGCACTGTTTACTCTTTGCTTATGTACCATACATGTAAATGTAGTATAACTCAGAAATGTTCTTATGGGGTCCATGGGAGGTTTTCATGTAAAGTCGAATTTATTTAACATTTAGTCTTATGTAACCCAAGGAAAGACATTAAAATTTTGAGTGTACGCTACTACTGACCACTAAAATGGAAATTTGATGCGTCTTAACATTGTTCTCTGCTGTAAAGCAACGGAATCCTGATGAGCCAGACATATCATTTGGAGAAGAGAAAAAGCCTGCTATTTGCACATCATTGCAATACTTTATTTCTGTTTTCTTTCTTGGTGTGTTCAGGGTGTAGCCACTCCTGTGAGATACTACTACATAGTTTAGTCCCTGTACATGGTGTTAAGTGTAGAACAAGATTCAAATATCAAAGGTAAGTCTTGGCTTACCCTTAAGAGCCTGTAAACGATTACATTCAGAAAATGAATGACATCCACAGCTCTGGTGTGACTAGCTGAGATGTCACTTCACAAATTGAGCCTGAAGGCTCTGACCTTTCTAGATATCAATGAAAACGGTTTGATAACAGGTTTAAACATTTATGATATTCTCTTTGTGGTAAACACAACATCTCTGTCCACTGGTAGAATTTTGTTGCTTAAGATTTGGGCATTGACTATACCTCTATGCCACATAACACTGAGAAGATGTATACATTATAAAAATGGATGTTTACCCTTATCAAAATAACCTATAGCTGACATACAGTATAGAAATATGGCAAATCTCTAGGTATTGGGACATTTCTATAGAAAGCTTTAGGTTATTTTCTTTTTCAAGGTCTTGCTATTGTAATGCTTGAGAGACAAATGTTTCTTGTCATTGAAAATTATTCATTTCAGCCTTGCTTCATCCAGTATGCGGCAGGGTGCAGTTGAGGTACATTAGGTGAATAATTTCACCAGCTTAACTTTGTTACTACCTGTATGTCAGTTAAAGCTGGCTGCTCATTAGTGGTTTGTATTTTAGTTTTTGCCAAGTTTACTTGTAGAGTGAATGAGAAAGATGCATTTTTTATAATTCCCAATGTAAGGAATAACAAGCATCTTGGCTAGCAAGGCCTAAAGAGACTGCCTGCAGACCACTACATTATCATATTTCATATTTCACCTGTCAATTTGGGTAAGAAACCAGTTTGAAGCACTACTGTAGCCCTGTTGTGCACCATGTCTAAAACTAAACCAGTCAGAGGACTTGATTCAGAAGTACTTGTGTAATAATCTAAAAAAACTCAGCCTTTTCTGTTTCATAACTCCACTTCAATTTTTGTTTTGTGTTTATCAAAATAAATGAAATTTCAAAAAAATAAAATAAGAGATGGTAAGGGTTAGACCTCTGTTCCATAGGAAATAAAGAGACCTTCTGTAAAAGACTGACATTATTTCTCTGAATAGAAAAGAAAATAATATTTTTTGTTTATTCTTTTATCCAAAGCTGTTTGTACGGATGTGTGGGTGATCTATGCAGCATTCACTGCTGTTGTGGAGTAATTTACACCATTATCTTAGTTTCATATCTTATCTAAAGGACAGGGAACATGGACTATGAAATTTGTTTTTTTAAACAGGAGCCTCCTAGGAGCATAAATTTAATCTTTCCCATTAGACTATGTAGCTTCCTTATAAAATAGTATTGTTTACATATACAGTACAGGGCCGGTGGCTCTGTGGCTAAGGATCTGCGCCTGTAGCTGGAAGGTTGCAGGTTCGCATCCCGCGGCCGTCAGAGGAATCCTACTCTGTTGGGCCCCTGAGCAAGGCCCTTAACCCCAAATGCTCCAGGGGCGCCGTATAAATGGCTGACCCTGCGCTCTGACCCCAAGCTTCTCTCCCTGTCTGCGTGTCTCATGGAGAGCAAGCTGGGGTATGTGAAAAGACAAATTCCTAATTGTGTATGACCAATAAAGTGACCTTATCTTACAGTAAGCTGTCTTTACATCCACTCTGATCAAGCTGAGTTCCACATACTTTTGATGCTCCTTAGTGATAGATTGAAGGATATGTTTTCTAGTATAATATTTTTTATGTTCGGAAGTGATCATTGGCAGCAAAACATTAGGGTTTTTGTCTGTAATCTGTGTATTCTTTTCACAAGTCATTACAAAATATAAAAATCTCAGCCAATGCCCATGTGTTTGTTATTTGCCCATTACTTATCGTCAAACCCAGGGTAGTTAAAGTTGTACATCTTCAAATAGGACATTTGTAAAATAATTTCAATTAGTTTCAGTGAAGTCTGTTCAGGATAAATTTTAGATCTCTATCAGAGCTATCCATTTCATCTGGAGGTTTTATCTTTTTCTTACAGAATGGAAGATTTTTTAACTGATAGATGCTGAGTTCTGACTTGCTGCATAAGAAATGTCAGGGTACATTTTATGTTGTATTTCTGTATATAAAAATGCAGTATATATATAGAAACATAAAACGTAAGCTTAAAGCATTAAATGTATTATTTATGGACTTTTTTGTTATGTTCATGGCATTCCAAAATACAATAAAGGTACAAAATTTACAGTTACATTGACTTTTTATGTTCTGTTTCAGTAACGGCAGCTGCTTTTGCACATTTTCTTGCCCATCGTTTTAAGCTTCATTTCCCTTCTTAATGAAGATTTAGAAGCAAGAGATGCAGTGATAGGGAGCTGTGTGCTGGAGACATTAGCACTCCGCAGGAATGCGAGATAGGAGAATGGAAGCCGATAAGGGTTCCACAGCGGCCCAGCCATCCTAGCTGTTCAAAAAGTAGTTTCTGTTTGTTAAATTATATTTTATGCTTGGTTAAAAGTGTTGCCTAATTACAGAGATCGCCTTGATAAATGACACTGCAGTTAAAACAGAATAGCTGAACTGACCTTGTCATTATTACTGATGGGTAGCTTGACTATACCTGCTCGCAGCCAAATAAGCAGCTGTTCGTTTAATGGGTTCATTTATTCTTCACCTTGTCCACTCCGTAACAAGAGCACAAAGAACTGGAGGGCGGCTGTTGACCTGACTGGGAGGCTGCTGACTGCTCATGGTCAAGGGTATGGGAAGAGTGGCCAGCCAACCAGCCACACTACAGACTCCCTGCAGGTAGGTTTGCCTCTCATACATCACATTTCATAGATCCCACTTGAAAAGGCGACAGCTTATGGCAAATCAAACTTTGGTGTTTTCCTCGCTTCGTCTCTTGTGTCAACATCAACGAGGTATTTTATAAGAATCCTGTCAGCATGTGTTGCAGCTGTCCTCTGATGTTATTCCTCTGGTCAGTTTTCTGCCTGTACTCTACATGTTGTATTAAAAGAATTCAGTGTCAGAAGGCTCTTTTTATGAAGCTAGTTATCATAATACAGATTGTAGAAATTCCTAAAGATACATGAATACCCACTCCCCTCTCCTCACAGAAGGTTCTTATTAGAATAAACATGGTCAAACTTTTTTTAATAAGAGAAAGGGCCTTGTTTGCCTCCAGAGTTCTTGTGTTTATGATCTGATGTCAAAATCATCTGAAAATTTGAGTGTCATTTGAAAATTAATTGAAGTGACAGCACACTGCTGGGTTTGATGCTCTAGTTGTCTCAATCTGGACCTCTCTACCAGAGAGACCCAGTCAGTGAGCACGGTTTTACCACCAACAGTATTCAATCGATTCTAAAAAATGGCCTGACATATAGATATGCTTCTTTGATTACTTTATCTTTGATAACTTTTGGATTCACAGTATTCGTTATCATATGCAAGGACTTTAATGGAGCGCAATCAGTGTTAAATTTGTGTAGACTCCATCAGTTTATTTTTTGTCTTCCTTAAAATGAAATAAAGCCTGCTGTGTTAAAAGCTCTATGAGGGGCGCAACTGGACCTAATGTTCTTTTTAAAATTCTAATTTTATGTACCTTTTGATAAGGAAATTGAATATATCAAATCTTCAAAGTGTCATATTGCAATATGGAGCTTTAATTATGGTTAACACTACAGCAAATGTTTGAAATAAAGCCAAATTTCAATCAAAGTATAATTTCTTATTAAAAATTAAGGCAAAAGGTATGAATGATGGGAAGAAGAATGGAAAACTATTCTAATTTCTCTTTTAATAACATTGTTAAATCACACACCATACTACAAATCCTTGTAAACAGTAAACAAATGATAAATTGTTTTTTTTTACCATATTTTGTCCATGTGTCACAGTACTGTTGTGACTTAACAGTTATGCATCACATAAGGTTTGAAGGTTAAGAAGCATGATAAATGTCCCTTTGAATAATAATAAAAAAATAATAACCTTTACTTTCTGTAGCATATTTTCTTGAATAACACAATGTGTTATGATGAGCCTTAGGCATAAAATTTGATCCACTGCTTTCATCACTTTTAGGGAAACAAACAGAAGATTTCCCACTCCCAAAATTTTATTTTATTTGTTGTTTCCCAGAGTTTAACACCACATATAACTAATTATCTGAAAGGACAAATGTCAGCCATGAAGCAGTGCCATTAAGGGAAAACAGTTCATTTCTATACAAGTTTGATAATCAACATGGTGTAAAAACTGTGTGACATGGTTCATACCATTGCAGATCAAAATTCCACTTGCTATAGGACAACAAAACAACGTACTTGTTAGCATCTTATAGAAAGCAGAGTCTAAGTTTCAATCTCTTTACAGGTATTGAACCAATTGACAAATGTGTGTTCTCGGCAATCATACAATGTTTGGTAAGAAACAGCTGGAAACTCTCCTCTCTTGTTTTGCAGCTTTGGTTTGTGCGACTAGCATTGCTGACGAAGCTAAGCCTTTTCCATAATGCCGAGATGGAGTTTGAGCCTTTCGGTAACCTGGACCAGCCAGACCTGTACTATGAATACTATCCAAATGTGTATCCAGGACGACGAGGTGAGGATAGAGTAACCTGTATTGTTTTGAAAGTGTATCAAAAGTAGCCCATTAAGGATAGGATTTAAGAAAGTTTTTAGGGATCTCCTCTTGTTGCTGTCTAACAGTTTGTACTGGAAGTCACAAGCTACCAGTACTCAGCACTTAATGTCAGGTTTCAGCTATGCAAGGTGCAGTCTTCATGCAAATCAGTGCAGTATTTCAGTTTAGTTGAATTCCTTGTGCGAAGAAGAAAATGCTGGCAGAATATGCAGATTTAGTAGGATTTCAAAATGTGTGTCTTTTGCTTTGTTGTTTTCTTCCATGATACATTTTTTAAAGTTATATACATTTTGAAATTAGAGTATTGTTTTGTTTGTTTGTGTACAGTCAAAATCTTTTATCTGCTAGGAACAGATTCTCATTGATAACACTGGCATGACTAATATATATGAGAACATGTAGAAATACGTGCAGCTGAAAGATTTTATTTTAAGAATAAAATAATTGCTCATATTAAAAGAAATAATACAGCATATTTGTCATTGCGCACACCACATTTATGGTCATTTGTCTCTGCAAAAGAGGGAATGCACTATGAATATTAGAATTCTATGTTGGTGTTTAAATGTGAAACAAGTTGGAAAGTCAGCATGGCTTTGAGCTGGACTTCTAACAGAATTCATTGAAATTGCTCATTTTAAAAACAATTAACTTTTAAGACATTACAAATTTACCCTAGTGTGGATCTGGAAAGGCGAAAATGCTACTTGAAAGTCAACATTTAAGATAGCAATAAATCAAATAAAACCATTTTTTTTCTTTTAAGCAAATTTCTAATCGATGAAGGTTTTAACTTCTTTGTTGTGTTTTATATACGTGCAGTGGTTTTAATTGTTCATGTACATTTAGAGAGTGTTAATTATCCAGCTTGTCAATTATCCAGCTGGGTTTATTAGTATAGTCATTACTCTAGTTAGGCATTGCTCAAGTGACACATGCAGTGGGAAGGACGCAGAACCAACAAATTGAATATATAGTATTTTGTAATAAATTTATTCTGCTTTCTACTATTATTCAAATATGTTTTTTCCTGTCTAGGAGGATGTGTGTCTGCCTTTGTTTGTGTAGCTGGTGTAAGGCTCCCTCTGTACCTTTAATCCACACCTTTTAAAATAAATATGGTTTGCATTTTTAAAATACACTTCTAAGGATCAGTGTTCCAGCAAGCATGTCTCCTGATCAAAAATGTCTGTTTTTACCTGTGAGTACAGCAGTCCACTTATATAAAGTATAGACTTCCGTTTCTGTTGATTCATTTTAAAAAAATAAGACCTGCAGATACTGTATATAGCTGTAGTTCTCCCCAAAATTATATACAAGTACATGATCATAATCAATTTAACATCGAGACTACTTAATTTACTTCCTAAGAAAAATGTATCCAAATTTATTCCTTATTTTAAACTTGACTTTTTACTTATATTCATTTAATCAGTTTGTAAAGCAAACAATTGGCATCTTGACATTGCTTTGACTGTATATATAGTAAATGTACAGAATTTAAATTGAGGGATATGATGTTAAAATGGTGCAAGGGGCCTGTAAGACCTCATTTCTGAATATTGCTTAACACTTTTTGTCACCATGATGCAAAAAATATATTGCTGCCCCGGAATCAATCCAAAAAAGAGAAACCAGATATATTCCTGAACTCAAAGGAATGTCCTCCATTTTCTGGCTAAAGAACTGAATTTTTTAGTCTTAAACAACGAAGACTATGGGCAGGCCTGATTCAAGTATTTATGTTCTCAACAGCATTAATTCTGATTAATTCTGTGAATGTTTTCAGAATCAACATGGAAAAACAAACCAGAGACAAAGGATTGTGGGAATATCTAACTAGTTGCCCAATCATGGTGTTGAAACTGGTACCCTGGGTTTCTTCAGGAAAGAGCTAGATGAGATCTTTGGATTTATTAGCTACTTAAAAACCCCAAAGGCTAGATGGGCTGAATGACCTCCTCTTGTTTATAAGTTATGTTCAGCAGCAGCTTCAGTTTGAAGTTCTTCCAGAGGTGTCCAGATAACTAATTTCAGTAAGACAAGGGAATACTTTTAAGACAAATAGCTGCACAATTTTCCATCAGTTCTAACTGAGAAACTACTTGTTTTTTCCTTTGTGTGTGTTTCAGGTTCAATGGTTCCATTTTCAATGCGTGTCTTGCATGCAGAACTTCCACAGTACACTGGGAAGCCTCAAGAATCTCTTGACCGTCTGCACAGTATGAAAGTAATTTGTCTGATGGTGAGTCATTAGCCAGAATTCAATTTTATTAACATGAGTGAGAATCCCTTACACCCCAATGCACCCATGCACTGAATCTGACTGATTTTCATATGCAAAGATGATATAGCATGTCAGGTGATGCACTAAGCCTTACCCTTCACAGCTTTATAAATACGTTAAATTCCTGTCATGGAAGATTTACATTGATATTTTAGATAATTGTCAATTTAAATTTTGTTGTTTGAATGGGACATGACTTTTAGTTATAGTGGAAAGCTTATACAACACTATAGGGTCTCTTGACATCTGTAAATTTCACATTTGCTTTTCCACCATGTGGTCTGGCCAATGGGGTCTTGGAAAGAAGAAGAGCAGAGCAGGATGAAACCAAGCTGAAGGCTGTTAATCTCAACTTTCATTCGTGAAAGATCATTTCGTGAAACGAATATAGCTAATGAGTGAGCCTCTCCCTGCTACCAGCCCATCCACCCACTTTGCGGCATCTTCATGTCAATGTGGCCTTGTTCTTGTATTGTAACAAACACTCCCGGGTCTGTGTCAGAGGTGTGGGAAATAACAGGTTGGAGAAGACTTTACAGGCTATCTCACAGTTTTACTGTCCATTTGTTTACTGTGCAGTGTGATAATCCCAGAAGCAGGAGGAGACAGCGCAGGCTGGACACAGAGGAGGGAATCACATTGTTCATTTTAGCTTATTACTATAAGTTTGTGATTACTCTTGTTTGTTTTTGTTGATAAATGTTATTTTCATTAAAGCCAATGCATTCGTCCTTATCATGTAAGGGAGGGTTACAAACAGTATGTCTTTTCAGTATGTCAGTACGTCTTTACAGTATGTCAATTTATATGATGTAGTTCAATATGTGATGGTATAGGGGCGCACTTGGTTATACGTGAATTTGGCTATTATCGAGATCCTACTGTACCACAAGAAGCAAATATGGAAACTAGTTGTGATGAACAGACTGAAGGTTAAATAATTGAACTGGTTCACCACACTGAGAAGTCCACATCATGCAAAACTGTTTTTCTGGCAATACATGTGGTTATAACAGTAGAAATTGAATGTGTTGTTTAAAACAGATAAATCATCAGAACTCCTGAAGTGTAGGAGAAAACCTGTAGCCTGGAAATGAAGTTAATGCTGGTTGTAGCTAAGTGTAACCTGTATTCCTGCTGGTGGCTGGATGGTGTGCAATGAGCAGGAGATGCCTAGTTTCTGAGTGAAAGCTGTGCTCATTCTTCGGTAAATGTGAGAGTTGTTCAAGTGTGAAATGTTGTGCATAGCATCACAACATCATAGAGGCAGATGCAAAGACTACAGTGTTATATTTGGTTATACTGTAGTAACACCAGTTGGTTATTTCTTATTATAAAATTCTTAAGGGAAAACATAATTGGTGTTTTTAGATGGAGAAACATCAGTTAACCACTTATTGGATATGATAGATGATGCTGAAGCATGTTCAAAACTTTTTTTGTTTCCAACAGATTTTGGATAATTTGGAAAAAGGTTTAGCTGAAGATGGAAGTATGATTAACATAATGCAAGAGAACAGGCAAGGTGGGTAATATTTTAACTGTTGTATATTTCTTTACTTTATGATAATGCTTTTCACAAAAGATTCAATATTAAATTCAATACAATTGGTGTCTGGGGTAGTGCATGTATATGTGTTGTAAATTGGTTAATCGAAAACAGGTAATGGGTGAATGCTCAAATTGATCAAAAGACATTTCATTGCCAGCAACTACTGCTGCACGCCGTATTGTTGTGCACTTGATAAATAAATAAACTTCGATTGATCTGATGTGATTTGTAGACTGCCACTGCTCTTCCTAATCGATGTGGATAATAAGGATTATAGTACAGTCAGTACAGCAATCCCTCGCAAATCGCGAGAGTCGCGTCCATGAGAACTCTAGCGGTAGGTAAATTTGCAATTGGTAAATTTCAGATCTTATGGGTAAAACTGAGGTTCGCCTATTTTAGAGTAGAGCAATAACATAAGAGTAAAGAAAAACAGTACATTTTGGAAATAACATGGTGAAGTTTTTAAATGAGTTTCTGACATAATTCTTACTTTATTGATGTGATGACTCCCATGTAGATTGGGACACTTGGCTTGTACAAGACCTTAAGCGACATTGCCTTTACACTCACCCAGATAGCTTTCTTACGTTTCCTTATTGTACAAATTGTAGATTCATTTACACCAAACAACAACACTATTACTGGGTCTTTCACACAACTTATCAAGCACTTCCGTTTTTTTTTCTAAGCTCATCAAGGATCTAGATCACTTAGCGACTCTGGACACTTTGTCCTTTCACATACACTTAGGAGCCATTTCAGTTTGTTAATTTATTCATTATTATTAAACTAATGAATGTCACTAATGATTAGCAAGGGATTAGTGTATACTAGTGAAGTGCACAGATGATCAGTGTAGGAGTAGCAAACTAAATTCAGAAGACTTATTGTACACAGAACCCAGAAGGGGAAATGTCTGACTTTTAATGTAGTAAAATGCATAGTGTTAAATGGAGTCAGAGAAAACCTACACTACAAATATAAGATGCAAGCTTAAGTTCTGTATACAAAAGCCTAAGCCTTTTTGTTGACATATAATTTTCCTTCTCTGAGTAATGCAACAAAAAATAAAAAAGCAAAGAAAATGTTCAGATATATAGTTAGAAGTGTAGAATTTAAATAAAGTTGTTACATTTAAATCATACAATGTACTATTAAGACCTCACTTAGAATATTGTATGCCCTTTTGACCACGATTGCTTCTTTGAAATTAGACTAAAGAACGATGACCAGATACAGTCCTGGACTCAAAGGAATGTCCTTTCTAGACTGACAGGTCAATGGGATTGAATCTTCTCAACAAACACAGTGAGGGGACATCATTCAAGGATTTAAAATCCTATTAAGGCATTGATAAAATTAATACTATGGATTTCTGTAGGATGAACAGTTAAACAAAAGTTTCCACACAGGTGGAAACTATGGGGAAGTGTGAACACAAGGAAGGGATTTTTACACAACGAATTGTGGGGTTCTCTAACAAGTCATATTGTTGAAGCTAATATACTGGCTTCTTTAAAAAGATAATTTAATGTAATTATACAGTGGAAAATATGTGGTACAAAAGCCTTGGTTCGTTTCTTTGCTTTCTAAATCCAAGAGATTTCGCCATAAACAGAGCTTTATGACCAGTTGCTCTTACTTCCATCATACTGAAGACTTTCAACCATTGGATACTTCCTTATCTCAAAACTATAACATATTCACATCTCGATCCTCTAAAGTTTACATATAGTTGCAATAGGTCAGTGTATGATGAGGCCTTCACCGCATTTTACAACATCTGGAATCCTCGGGCACATATGCAAAAATGTGTTTTGTGGATTTTAGGTCTGCATTTACTACTATCATTCCAGAACCTTCTTGATCATACATTCTTACGGTGAATGTTCCATCTGCAAGGGGATTATCATCAACCTTCTCATAGATATAAAGCAACGGGTGAAGCTAGGCCCTTATTTGTTAGACTGTCTGTTTGTGAACTCTGGTATACCTCAAGGAAGTGTGCCTTCCCCATTACTCTGTTCCCTATACACCAACGACTGCACCTCCAGCGACTTTTTCATCAAACTAAGTTTGCAGGTTACATCACGCTAATAGGTCTCGTCAGTAATGATAATGAGACAGTGTGCAGGAGGGAGGTGAGTTGATTAGTATCATGGTGTGCTAACAGCCACCAGAAGTTTACTAGCCATAAAACAATGGAAATGGTGGTTGATTTCCCCAAACATTTTTCCAAAACCTCTCTCCCTGATATGATTTGGATCTTGGTGTGGAGGAGTCCTTTAAATTTTTGGGAATTATGATCTCTAATACCCTTAAATGGGCCATGAATATTACCAGTATCCCAAAGAAAGTAACAATGCACTATTTGTGCCAACTAAAGAACTTTGGTGTCTCGGGCAATTCTAATACAGTTTTACAGAGCCATTACTGAGAGCATTCTAACTGCCTCTGTAGCTGTTTGGTTTGACAACATGTCTGCCCGCTCCAAAGGAAAACTGCAGTGTGTTGTTTGCTCTAAGGAGAGGATCATTGACTGTCATCTGCCTGCTGTCATCTCCTTTGATGATTTGTACAATTTCAGAGCAAAGAAGCAGGCAGTAAAGATTGCTGATGACCTCTCCCACCCAGGTTACCACCTTTTTCATAAACCTCCCTCACGAAGATGCTACCAGTCTATTTAAACCAGAACCACCCAGTATTTGAACAGTTACTTTACTAGGGCTTCTTTTTGCTTAACCAGAATTGCTAGTTGTATGTGCATGTCTTAATAATGTCTATTGTCTTGTTTGTGTTTGGTAAATGTTGAATGCTTTTGCAGCACCAATTATCCCAGAGTAAATTCCTTGTACTGTACATGAAATGTTATAAATTACATTCAGAAAATGTAATCTCTTGCTCAGCTATTCTAAACTATACATTTTCCTGGCATGATTGTGAAGTGCTTATTGGTCAGCAATGTGTGGCAAGCTATTTACAAATATATTGAGATTTGCAAAATCTAATGTGTTAAGACAACATTACGTTTGCTATAATTTTTTTAATTTACCCGTGTTGGTTAGTATTTTTTGGAATCAGTGGAATGGTATCCATCCAATGTGGAGAGTTAATTTGTCTTTAATGTTTCTCCTAAAGACACGAAGCCAGGACAGACAAATCCAGTGAGATTCAATTGTGGGTAGCCATAGGATTAGACCCTTCAAGCTCAATTTTACCTCAAGATGATATGAAATAAAATATTTAAGATATTAATTACATTAAAGTAATGCAAGTACTTTCATGTTAATTTGTATTTCAAAGGAAATGTAATATTTTTTTCTTCTCAAATGAAGTGTGAGCTGTTTAGGTTTTTCAATATATGGAAAGATTTTTTTTTTGCGAATTGTCTCTGGTATAGCACCTCAAAAACATTGCACTGCTCTTCTAGTCCACTTAAGGATTGATAAAGAATTCCTTCTTTTCTCTCCTCATGCCTCCTTCAAGAGAGTCTGATGACAATTAGTGTTTTAGTTTTGTAATGTGGAAACGTCCACTGGAGACTATCCTGAAACCAAGTGGTTTTCACTCTTGACCTGAGCTGGATCTGGACTCAGGTCTCCAGGGGTGAAAGGCTTGAAAGGCTAATGAATGGACCTCCTGTGCCACTCTCTCCTTAGAAGCAGGGGAGTTATGAGTCATTATTCTTGTAAATGAGAGAAGCTGCTGTGAATTCAGAGTAGGACAGCCTTTTACAGAACAGCTCTTCTCTCACAATCTGCAGGATTGTATTCTTATTGCAACAGCTTGTCCCAGTAAAAGCTGACAGTACTTTATCTATTTTGAATCTTTATGTATTTTTTATGTATGTGTAACTGTATGCTGACAGGTAGCTTAAACACTTCTAAGCGTAATTATTCTGTGTGAACTTTTCCTTTTAAAAAATACTTTTTTAAAAAAAAATTGAAATATGTTTCAGATGGATACGATGAAACACAATAAAACCTTGATGTAAATCACTCTTGAAAATATAATTATCTGTCTTCATAAGAGATGCTGTAGAATAATATCTTTTTCTGATGGTTCATTCAGTTACACATTTGTCTGATTGCTGTTTCAAGCCACTTTCAGCTTTTCCTGCTGTTGAACTCTCCTCATGCTCTCTTACCCTTTAAAAAAGAAGAAGTCCTTCCCTTTGTTAAAGTCCATCTATTCTTTTTAGTATAGGATGAGAATGGAGCAGAAAAGGGCTTAACAGTTCCTAAATGAGCAGGGGCTTAATGAGTGAAAGTGTGATTTTTTCCCCCCTTTAATTCTGTTATTCTGAGACCAATAATTGATGGTTAGAAAAAAGGACTGCAATTTACCAGCACAGTCTCTCAAGCTGCTCTTGTTTCCTGCAGCCTCTGTTCAGCTGTGGAGGTCACGTCTGTGCCGGGTGATGTACTCCGTGGCAAACTGTCTGCTAATGATGAAGGTACGTGGGCGGCAGTAAGCTGCAGAGCTACCGTATATTCCTCTGTATAGGCCCCTTTGGCTTCGGGAAGCTTAGCTTAGGCTCAGTGCAGAAGAATCTAATTAGGCAAAAGAGGAAGATAGTGAGATATCAAGGGCTAATCTGTTTGGGAATGCGTTGCAGGAGAGATGAGTCAGCACTTTTGTCAAATTAAATTTGAAGAAGCTTTTCCCATCTCCTCTGCCATTCCATCTCCCTACTTCAATGCGAGCGCTCCAGGTTTGATGAGAGCTGCCTTAAATCCATCCCGGTGTTCTCTCTCCACAGAGTGCTTTTGAGCAAAGCATTAGTATTTTTCTCCAGCAGCCACAGGGTTTAGATGTTCAAATGAGTTCAGCCTAAGCTAAAGACAAGGTGAAACGTATACTGAAGGTCACAGAGTGTTTGAGGTCAGAATAACAATTCTGCAGAGCTAACATTGTCTGATTTCTGGATCACTGTGTTTTAAAATATACAAGGGTTGTCTTTTTTTTCTCTTGTTGTTTCAGACATGCTAGTATAAAGAACTTGGTACTTGCAATGTATGACTTATATTTTACATTTGCTTAGAAGAAAATTATTTTGTTTTGGAAGTTATTTTTTGAAGTACCTTCTATCAGAAGGAGCATAGGAACTGGTAGCACATTAGGTATATTCAGTGTTGAACTATTCAGTAATTTTCTGGGGTTCATTTATACATGTATCTTGCAAAATTCCTATACATGGACATGAACTGTGGAATGTTTTATGTTATTTTTTGGCATCCCATCCTAAGATCAGAGCATATACGATGAAACATTGGGAAATGTATTCTTTATATCTTTATAAACCTTGGTAATTAAGCTAATCAGAATATTTCTTTGTCTTACTCGGTGAGAGCAAGTCGGAGTCAGAATTGCTTATCCCATGTACCTGTAGTGTGGAACAATACAATGAGCTGGACTGCCATCTACTGCTGACAATGAACACAAACATCTCTCACCATACTATGCATTTACATTTACATATGTTTATATTTGAACACAAAAGGCATGTAGAAATTGTATTGCTCTGAACTGTATCTTTGGACTCAAATTAGGCAAAGGATGGGTTACGGAAAATTTCTACACTTTTTTTTTCCCTTACGCAGATTAGACATAATTTACTGTACATCATGCACAGAAGGCATGGGATTAATTTAAGTGTTAAACTTGTGCTGTTTAAAAAGGCCCTACTCTTGTAAGCCATAGTTGTGTTTTTATAAACCTGTATTCTTCTATACATTTAGAATGTCCCCATAAATTGTCCCCAAGAATGTCCCCATAAATTTTATGTCTTAATTCAAAGCTACAATCCAATCATCCAGGCTCAGTTTAGAATAAGGAAATATAGGCAGTCTCCTCTGAACCACCCGCCTGCAAATCATTTATATTTTAACATGTCACGGGCTGCATGTTCCTATACCAGAGGTTCGGCACTGATTGGAGGAGACACAAGTCCCTCCCTGACATTACCGCTTGCCTATGAATGCCCCAGTGGCAGCAAGGGTCAACATGCTGTAGAGGGCCAAGATAGCCCAGGCAGTACTCAACCAACTGAGGGTTCCTAGTCATAGAACTCATTAGACTGCGTTAGGTCAAGGACCTTTACTGAGACGCCCAAGAAGCTTCTTGATCTGTATTTTGTAAAATCCGCTACACAAAACTCTCATATAGGGTTAAAAGAGCAAGATTTTCATTGAGTCTCTGGTGTGAAACCAGCACCCAAGATTTTATACTGCCGTGTACAATTAACGACTGTATGAGGACTTCTGAAAAATTACAATTTTAATAATTATTAATAATATTTAAGAATAATTATAATCAATTTTATGTTTATAATTTTTAAGTCACATCACATATGCATTATATAAAGTGTAATTGGACAGTTAAAACTGAGAAAAAACTACAATGAAGGTGATTTCTGTAAAATAAAATTGTGCTATTGACAAATATCATTTCAGTAAAATTGTTAAACGGAGCAAAAAATGGTTACACATCATGCCTTAAATTGACTACTGAGGTCAGGGATATGCCGGTGATTTTTTTTTCTAAGGTAACTTTGAAATCTCTTAAACCATCTTCCAGAAAAGATATAGGCGATAGAAGTGAAAATAGCTTATTAACTGAGGTGCAGGTTTTGTCATGATGCAAGTCTGTCGTTACCATATAAAAATATTTAGTGAGCATCTGAAGAAACACAGAGCTCTGTTCATTTTGTAGGTGGATAGAATGTTTTTGCATCACTGATTAATTGATCGTTCATTACTGACCATGATCCACTCGAGTAAGTTTAAATGTCATGTAAGCACAAATGCTGAAAGTAACCATGCTTCGCATAAAGAACTGTGCCTTGGTCTCATAAATATGTTGGAGTCTGGACAAAGTCAGTTTACAGCAAATTTGAACCTGTTACAACATTACAACCCCAAAAAAATGAAGCTACATTCTGAGTGACCACAAATCATGACACCTCACTGAGGTCAATGAGGAGGTCCCAGTCTGGGCAGGAGTGTCATGTCACTACAGAACTCGACATGTAGGGATTGATGGCAACCTGACCGCATGGCGCTACATTGATCAAGACCTGATACTTCACTTGCCCTTCCTGTGGGTTCTGCTTGACCTGAAAATATTGCAGCAAGACAGAACACGTCTTCATGTTTCTTGTGCAACAACAGCTTTCTTGCGAGATGACAAAATGGGAGAATTATGCCCTGAATGCCCCTTTTACGTTTATGGAATAAGACAAGTTGGCATCTAGTGCTCAGAGGCCAGTGAATGGGCACATGATTGTTCAGGCTTTACAAGAGCAATGGTATAGAATACACCACACACCACAACCTGGTGTAATGCATGCATCACAGATAAACAGTTTCTGTTGCTTCCAACACTACTAGCTTGTGACTTTCACAGAAGATTCCCTATTGGTCACAGATATTAATCAACTTAAAGAATTTATCTATGTCCATAGGTACAATTTTTTCCAAATTATGGGAGTGCCCATCTTAGATTGTAACACATACAGTAAATAAAGCATACCCAACCGTAACAGAAATTCTTCAGCATTTGGTTGTGCTTTACTATTTTCTCTAATACGATGTTTCTTACCCTTGCATTCCTGCTGATGAAGTTATTTACAGCGTGTTCAATACTCAGTGAAACAGAGCACATGGAATGGAATTTGTTTTTCTTAGCAGAACTAATTACAAGCAAATTCTGCATGTTCATGATTTAGCAGAAAGCTTTTCAATCCCATGATGTCATCCGCCAAACTTGACAGATTCCACCCCTGTAGTGAATTTTATAAACCTCAACCTCTTGCATTTTAACATTTTTCTGTGAAAAGCCTTGCCTTTCTCATCATTTAGGATGACCATGTGAAGGCTGAAATGTCTCGCTTTTCTTAGGTTTTGCTCCATATTAATTATCTGGCACAGGCATTGCCACCATTATTCTCATCACAGGATCATTTCCATTTGTATCAGAAATGATCAAGTGAAGATACTGTAGCTCATTTGTTTTCTGAACTTCTAAGTGTATTTCAGAAGTGTTTATTAAGTTCACTCTTTGGCAGTGGACCTGTTTAAAATATCGGAGGTGGTTGAGTAGACACAGCATCCACAGACCTAGTGTCTATGCGTTACTGAGTATCATATGTTCAATTAAATGTCACCCCGCCGGCTGCAAAAAGTTATCAAGAAAATGACAGGTTTATAAATTTATTGCAGTTATAAGTGGTTTCTTTTGATACTCAATATCATACCTTGCAAATGGATTGAGACCCTTCTATGTTCCCATTTTGTTTGAAATGTACTACCTGACCAAGGAACCGCACAGAAACAGGTGTTTTTATTCTAAAAATATGAGAACTCCTATTATTGCCCACAGATGGAGGTCACTCTATTTGTGCACTTAAAAAGATTTGGCAAAAGGATTGAATACTTCTGCTATCATGACTTTTCCATTTTTCTTCATGTTAATTATCTGTTTGCTTCTTTTTGTTTTTTTGCTTTGAATGTGTGGAGGACATTGTGTAAATAACAAATATTAATTGTTGTTTCAACATGTTGTGACTGCAAGCTTTAAAGGGGAACTGCAATGCTATTTTTATATTTTGGGGTTAGAAAGAACTGGCATTGATGATTGCATTTCAAACCACAATGTAAGTCAAATGTACACAGTAACGTATTAAACCTCCAATTTACTTCAAAAACTAGACATAATTTCCAGTTATGTACAGCGCCATAGTGCCGTCATTGTCTGCAGTTCAGCACGAATCAACATTTCAGGTGATGTGAAGAGGCCCTATTACATTGTAAAGGAGCAGGCTTATGAATACATCTCTCTTAATCCAATAGAAATATTGCTCTCAGCTTTGAGACAGTTATGCAGAAAAACACTACTTGTTAACTCTTCGTGTACTGTAGATCACATGGGAACATTTCTGTGGTGAAATGTCTCCTGCACAACCTGTACATATTCACTTGTACATCCCATTACATTAGTCATTACAGTGACTAGTGAGCAGTAAGGGTCACTTCACATAGCAGTTTGTAAAATCTCTCACTCTTGCCCGTGACAAGACCACTGTTTTGTGACAACATGGCCACCATGTGGCCACATGGCCAACCATTTCACAAATTTTGTGTTTTTTGTCCTTTCTTGTCTTGATTTTGTACTTAATTTCATGGCTCAGTTGTCCTGATTTTCTGCTTAATTTGGAATTTATAACATTTTGTGGTATTGACATTTAATTTCTTACCAAGATTGAATAACCTGTCTGAGAAATTGGGAATGCAGTTCTCCTTTAAAGAAACAATGTGAAAATTGTGCAAGGATCTAAATATTTTTGCAAAGCACTCTTTATTATTTGAGACAGAGATCTGTTTTACTTTGTGAGTTATCTGATTTGTAAAATCCTGTTGTTTTTTGTGAGGGCTATGGTGAAAAGTCTGTGAATTAGAGGGAGTAAGATTATTATTATTCGACTTCAATAATTCAGCAAAAATATGTTCATAATAATAGGTTTGATAACAATAACCCAATGACCAGAAGAAAACACCTTTCAGAAGTAAATACAATCCCCAAATACCACATATCTGCTAAAAATCTAAAAATGAAACTGTAATAAAACTGAAAACCTGTTTGAATAATTTAATTTAACATCATTTAAAAACGCAGGCAGGCTTTTCAGCCATTTGTAAAACAAAATGTTTTTCTAACAACTTTCTTTGGTCTGAGGCCACCCAGACAGGACTTCTTTCCAAAAAAACTACCACAGTACAGTAGGAGGAAATCGCACGGTGTTTTGAGAAAAAAGTCTTGTGCGTAAGGTGAAACAAAGGTGGCTCTAAATCTTGCAATAGCATGCTTTACTGATGAACACTAAAAGGAAGTCAGATAGAAGAAGAAAAACAATGATTCACCCTGGAAATCATACAAAAAATGGCCATGGAAATAGCAGCTAAAGGTTAGTTGCTGCTCCTCCAGTTCGAGAGGAGCCAGTTGAGGTGGTTTGGGCATCTTATAAGGATGCCCCCCGGTCGGCTTCTGCTGGAGCTGTTCAGGGCACGTCCCACTGGGCGGAGACCCCGTGGCAGACCCTGGACACGCTGCAGGGATTATATCTCTCGTCTGGCTTGGGAGCACCTGGGGATCCCCCAGGAGGAGCTGGAGTCTGTTGCTGGGGACAGGGAAGTCTGGGCTGATCTACTCAGCCTGCTGCAACTGCGACCCTCACCGGGAATAGCGGAGTGAAAATGGATGGACGGATGGATTTAATAGCAATAAATAATTATATCAAAAGGAGGAGACGCTTAAAAATAAATAATAATGAAACAATTTGCTTGCTAGAATAGTTTTTTTTTACCATAAAATGTATAACAATTATTTGATATTTTTGTAAATAAAAACAAATCTGCCGTCACTAAAACTATATTTTAAAAGCAATATGGTATTTCAGGAATAAAATAATTGTATGTATGAGAATACATTAACAGTGTACTATACAATATATTTATACATATATATTTGTGTTATTAATACCCTGCACCAGTGATGTTGAAGTCTTAGTTTGACAAGACAGGAAAGATGTTTACTACACACCTAAAAGTATGTTTGAAAAAGCGAGAGCCCAGGAGTTCATTAACCTTTCTTGTCCTTCATTCATCCTTTATGTACTCTAAATGCGCTGTTAATCAGTTTGATCCTCTACCTTTTATATTTTTCTGTTTAATGTGTAACTGTACCACGTCAACATTATTTGAATGCTGTATTTTGTGTGCTTCCAAACAGGTATTTGATTAGATTTGAGGAATGAAATGCATGGTCAGTTTTTATGTGTTCTTGTTGCCTGGAGTATAATTCTACTGTGTTGTCTACTCCCATAGGATTATGTGCTGGCAGTGGATATGTACCACTCAATCATACAGTATGAGCCAGAGCAGAAACCTCAGCTGTTAAGTGGGATTGGCAGAATATTCCTTCAGGTGGGTTGAAGTTAAAATGACTACTTGGCCTCTGTGTAGGCTATAATTTGCTTAAGAAAAAAATTATTAATATGATTTCAGTAATCAAATTAATTCAAAGAATGTAATGTTCGTTTTTGTCTTTATATTTTATACATTTTTTTGTATCCCTTAAATTATATATTGCAGTTGATTGTATGCATGGTAAACTCAAGAAGGTATGAACCAGAGTAAAATATTTAAAACCACTCCTCTTCTGTGTTAATTAGCGGAACATTCATTTTGGACATGATCAGTATTGCATTGATACTTCAATCGTCAATATTTTATGTATAAATGTATTTTACTGCCAAAAAACAACAGCTCTTATACAGTATATTGACATATACATATGAGGTGCAGGGCACTGTTATTTCATTTTAAGATATTGTGTGTTATACCTTACCTCAGGTTTTCTGCAGCACAGTATACAAAACAACCCTAAAGTGTTTACAAGCACAAAAATATTCCAACAATAGGTGAGGTGCACAAATGATTTTTTTCCCTGTAAAATAGAATCTTAGGATTGGCAGAATCACAGACATACGCCAGACTAGCTATACTTCAGATGTGCATTCAGCACATTGAAAAGGCCCATGAAAAGCGCCTAAATCTAGTCTCCTCTGATAATAGAGTTATTTGAACATGAAGTCAAGTGAGTAGACAAATTCAGGTGCTCAGATGATTCTCGCCAAGTGTTAAACATCTGTATAATTATCTTAGTATGAAAACGTAATCTTTCTATATGCTTGATGGACATTATTTTATCTTGATTTATAGTATTTTCTTACACACCATTGCTTTGTACATTGATGTGCTTTTTAACATTTTTTTTGTGTTTTAGATAGGAGATATTAAAACAGCCGAGACCTATTTCCAAGATGTTGAAAACATTTTCAAAATGAAAGGTGATGACCCCAGCCAAAATACTTTCGTTTTAATGAACAGGTAATGTATGCCGTTGTATGTCTGTCACCTTGACTGTGTGTTCATTTCAGTGTTGAAAATTATGTAGTGTAGACATCTGGAGAGGCTGTCAGAACATTAGTTCTTGACATTCTGTACTTTAAATTGTAACCAATTCACAATTTGCATGTATCCTTCCAAGTGAAATCTTCCTATAGCTACCAAACTTTGTTCTGGATTGCCCTTTGTCTTAAGCAACATGTAGGAGTCTGTTATGTGAGGACTGTACAGTTGTTGACTGATAACTTTTTTACATGAGGCTGGCTGCACTAGTATAAAGTGCAGTATTTAAATTATGGTCTTTTAGCCTCTAATTAAGGACACAGTTTAGTAGTTATTTTATATTACTATATTAAAAAAATAAAGAGCGGGAGAAATGAACAAAATGCTTAAGGGCCCTCCAGTTGTTATTGAATTCGGTCCTGGTACAGCTGCCGTTTTAAAGTTCTTAATGATGTTTATTTTTACAAAAATCAATTTTAAAATATCCAGGTATTAATATATTAGTTTATGAATGTTTTATATTTACCCTTAAGCGTAGATGGTTGTTTTTCTGTTTCAGGGCATTTGTGTACTTAAGTCAGAATAACTATGGAGAAGCACACAAATCATTTTCAGAGGTTCTCAGAATTGACCCAAAAAATCCTGTGGTGCGTATTCATTCTCTTTTATTTTGCTTTTTCGGACCTTGGCTACCAACGTTTTATAAACACACCTAAAGTCTGTGCTAGACGGTGCTATCCTATGAGCTACAGTATATTCCATCCATCCATTTCTAAACCCTTCTTCCAGTTCAGCACACACACACAAACATGCACACATTCACTCCAGGAGCAGTTTTCCCAGAAGCCAGTTAACCTACCAGTATGTTTTTAGACTGTGTGCGGAAACCGGAGCACCTAGAAAAAACCCACGCGAACATGTGAAGGACACAGAAAACTCCATGCAGACAACAGCCCAGGTTCGGAATTGAACCCAGGGCCCATCACATCATGATGCTGACGTTTGAATGATCTGGAAATACACAAATCGTATCTAGAGTATGGAAGACTTGCTGCCAACACTATGCATCAGTGACTCATCACTGATTCTGATGTCAAGCTTTAGTACAATAGCAAGTGACTGGTGGCAATTGAGGCCTTCTCTACGTCCTTAAATTCTAACACAATTGAAACAGCGAATATACAGTATTATTATGTTCTGCACTTCCATGGGCTGTGTAGTGACACCTATGTTGCAAGATTTGTTTTGGCAGTAGAGAAATCAAGTGGTAGTAAAAAAAAATCTTCTTCTCGCTGGCTATTAAAATTGTTCCTTCCTGTAAAGCATGCATTCCCATCAATCTCCATCTCTTTACGTAGATTAAATGACAAAGAGATTATTTGGTTTCTGTGCAAGCAAATGGATATTCCCAATAAAGGAAACAAGCTGCGATAAACAGAGCAGATTACTGCATGCCTATCTCATTGCACCATAATAAAGACCTATTTATTTTAACTTAATTTAACTGCATGGATAAACAGAATCATAAATCAATCTTTATTAGTCTTTGAGGACCAGGTTTCTTATTAGCAACCAATCACTTTCTGCAGCTGCAGATCAGTCAATGATATATCATGGATAGTTCTGCAAGGAAGCTTGAAGCACCCTTTGGTTAAGACGAGTTTGCATATTTATAAGTCATTCAGAGATGAGGTTCAGAATGATAAAAAGTACTGTGATAGAATATGAAGTCATATGTAACTTATATGGCAGATGTATGTTTTAAAGTTTCTTGGAGTAGTGACAATACCTTTTAAGTATATCCTATAATTGATACATTCAGAATTACCGTCTGTCCTATTTCAACATATTTTTACCTTGATACAGAATTTTGGGTTTTAATGGTGTTTTTTTAAAGCAGAATCCTGTGGGAGAGCTTTTGCAGCTTCACTTTAAAGGGCTTATAGGGAAGGCACTGTGCTCCAGTCTTTGCATAAGAATGAATACTGCAAAGTCTTTATTGTGAAAGAAACATCTTATAGAAGTATTTCCGTTGTGTGACAAGGTAAACCGCAGAAATGGAGTGATGTCAAGCAGTGAAAAAAATGGTTATGGGAAGTTTGGAATAAGCTCTTGGCAGTTTCACACCTGGAGTTCTTACTGTGCCTTTTATATATGCATTTATATACTGTCACGGTAGAAGAGGTTTTTGGAATCAAAAAGCCAAGTGTTCCAGATAACATCCTAATGAATGTATTAGCGTATTGCCGTTTCATAATGAAGATGCTTCCCCTGTATGCATTCAGTCTGTGCTCACTGCTGCACAGAACTCCCCTGCTGTGTGACACAGACCCTCTGCTTTTTTCCCCCCGCAGTCAATACGGTGAACAGAGGTGGAGAATTTCAATGTAATATTTCAAGTAAATATTGTACACTTGCATTTTCAGGTGCCGAACAACAAAAGGCATAACAGAATAGACACTTTCAAACGATGGGGAAAAAAATCTGTAACGTTTCGCTCTATTTCTTGTTTGTAGGCTCACAACAACGCTGCAGTCTGCCTGCTGTATTTGGGCAAATTAAAGGACTCCCTGAAGCAATTGGAGGGATTAGTGCAGCAGGATCCCGCTCACTACCTCCATGAGAGCGTTCTGTTTAACCTGACCACCATGTATGAGCTGGAGTCATCCCGCAGCATGCAGAAGAAGCAGGCTCTGCTGGAATCGGTGGCTTGCAGAGAAGGAGACAGTTTTAACACGCAGTGTCTCAAGCTTGTCTAGAGTGTTGCTGCATTCGAAGGCTTTGGTCACCATGTTGAAAAATGGAATGTAAAATAAAGTTTAATATAAAAATGTAAATACATGAATAGGGGAAATAATCATATGTATAATTTTTGAAAAAAATTGGTATTTAATTTTATGTTTGAAAATGATTTAACATGAGCACTTGTAGGAGTTTGTCACTGTTGTAACCAGCATGTGGCTGTTGACACAGTTAGTCTGGTGACACATGTGTGCTGTACTTTATTGCTTTGAATGACATACCTGTATTTCTAATTAAAATTTACTGATCCTTAACCTATTTTTCTTGTTCTCCAGCCTTCCTGTTTTTATGCAGTTTTGAAACTTCCACATCAGTGATAAAATGGTAATGCCTAGCTCTAATGCCAAACATGAGGCATAACTCACAGCTACAAAAAATAGATTGTCATTTTTACTTATTGCTTTTCTTGCTGATGCAACAGTTTAGCTTTCACTACAAATGTAAAATGAACTTTAAAAAGATATACAAAAGAAAATTAGATACAACTTTAAATAAACCTACATATTGAATTTTCTGTTTTGTTGAAGGTTTACTTTTGGTTTAAATATCAGTAACAAATAACCAACAACATTATAGCAGGTTTCCTTCCACCCCAGATATAGTTTTCTTACGACTGATTTTCCAGCCACAAGGCTACATAGGCAAGTAATTTGTATATGAAGATGAAGTGGCGAGCTTCTTAAGTATGTAAGCTGCAAAGGAATACGCAGATGATAATTCTATGCTGAAAAAGAAGGAAAAATAAAAAGTTTTGGCTGTGCCTTCTGCTAGTAAAGGGAGTTAAATAAGGAAGAGAGCAGAAGTCTGAGATAAGGTAAAGAATGAGTAGTGACAACTAGTGGCTAAAGTGTTTTACATCTGGGAAACAATTCCAAGAAAATGGAAGGTTAATCAATTTTTTTACATGGATCTTAAAAGACAGGAGAGAATCAAGTGTGACTCCCAGATTCCTGACTACAGCTGACTCCTACATGGAGAAGCCATCCATTACTGTGAAACTCTCCAGCTTTTCCAGCTAACAGTTCCTGCCCACCCATATAATTTCTGTCTCGTCACCATTTAGCTTCAGGGTATTTAATGTCAACAAGAGCTTGATGTTACACAAATGAGAGATAACTGACAGAGAGGGGAGACTTTTTAATAAAAATCCTAGTATCATCTGTGTAACAATGAAACTAAAGACCATGTTTGCATATAATAATAATTGTTTACACTTATATAGCGCTTTTCTGGACACTCCACTCAAAGCACTTTACAGGTAATGGGGACTCCCCTCCACCACCACCAATGTGCAGCCCCACCTGGATGATGTGACGGCAGCCATTGTGCGCCAGAACGCTCACCACACATCAGCTATCAGTGGGGAGGAGAGCAGAGGCCATGATTGGTAAGGGCCAATGGGAAATTTGGCCAGGACGCCGGGGTTACACCCCTACTCTTTTCGAGAAACGCCCTGGGATTTTTAATGACCACAGAGAGTCAGGACCTCGGGTCATGACCAAGGGGACCAAGAGAAAGCATGTGAATAGAGGAAGCATATGAATAATCTGACCAAGAGGAAGCATGTGAATAATAAAAAAGCAAAGGGCCCAAGACTGAACCCTGTGGCACACAGTGATAGACTGGGGCCATGGGGGATTTATGGGAACCAAGGTAAACAAAATGCTGCCTGTCAGATAAGAGCAGAACCAATTAAAGACAGTACCATTGATAGAATGTTTGCATGCCATTGATCAACACTGAATGATCTACTGTATCAAAATCCACACTAAGATCAATGAGCATAACGATACTTAGAGCCCCAGAGTCAGACGCAATAAGTAAATCAATCACAATCCCGACAAAGGCAGTTTCAGTGCTATGATTAGAGCACAAACCGGACAGGAAGGGTTAAAACAGATTATCAACTATCATTTCGAGCCTGTAACTGATGTTCTAAAACCTTAGAAAGAAATGGTAAATTAGATATGGGTCATCATTATATCAGAATCCAATTCAATTTTAGCATAGGAGTGATACAGTCTTTAAAGTGGTAGGAACCACACAACCCAAGGAAAGGAAACTGTGAATGATGTTGACAATTTACAGGTAGATGGCTGGCAGACAAGCTTCAGTAAAGAGATGAGGATGGGATCTAGGCAGCAAGTTGTTAATAATTTTTGTAAATTGATCTGAATAACTAAGATAACTTCAGAAATATCTGGTACGGCGGGAATGTCACCGGAAAAGCCACGGCTCAGATAGTTGTCCAAATCCGGTACGAAGCTAAGGCTTGATTCGGATAATTGTAGATTTGTAGCACCAATCTTGGATTGAAATAGCTGCAAAAATTTAAGACAGAGGTCAGGGGTGGAAGCGAGAGCAGAGTTGTCAGGGGGTCTAGTGAGCTTGTTAATAACAGAGAAGAGCACTTTATGATTTCCTAGTCTTGAGCTGATTGTGTCTGAGATATAGGAGGATCTGGCAGATGCTAGAGCAGCTCTTTAGACTATAGACGGGTGTTCATTATAAGCCTGAGTGTGAACCACTAAGCCAAGATTTTTTTAATAAGTGCTCCAGTCACCGTTCAGTTCGTTTCAAAGAGCAAAGTTCAGGTTGATACCATGGAGAGGAGCACTTGAATTAAACTGTGGGAGTTTTAAGGGGGGCTAGTTTATCCAAATTAAACTTGGATAGACGACCAAGCCTATCTTAAAATTAAACTTTCAAGACGACCAGTCTTGAAAATGTGGAGAATATGTGCAGCATTAGAGAAATATAAGTGTTTCAAAGATTTCAGATTATTAAAACAAATTGTGCATTTACATCTCACTGAAGAAACAGGGATATAGACATCAAATAAGATAATGTAAATTGATTTCTTTTAAATCTTTTGCACTTTCCCTTACTTCTTCTCTCATTTTTGGTTTCTCTTACCTATTTGTTTGCCTCCTATTCCCTCATACCCCACACCAAAATGTGTTTTTTTTCTTTCTTTTCAACGTGGAATTAACCTCTGTGTGTTCTGGGATATGTATAAAACTGCATACATATCCAGTTTGGTCATTTCTTGAAATTTAAACTGGCTACATTCTGTTTTTTTCCATCTGAAAATGTCTTTCATTAAAATAATGAACAGTATCCAGACAGATCTGACTAAAACAAGTGCCTTCTCAAATACAAATAGAGCTTGAAGAATATAGCTTTTCTGCATGTGCTCTTAACTAAAGCCACCAGAGGGCAATATAACATTAGGAACATAAAGGTGATGAATCATGAAACTTCATTTACAGTAGTTCCATATATTCTTACAGCAATCAATGTCTATTGGTTGAATTTTCATTTTAATCCCATGGACTAGAGAAGGTAGTGCTCATCCATAAAAGAAGGGTCACAAAAAAGAAACAAGTAAATACTAAAAAGCCTAACTTCCATTACATGTAAGATCATGGAATTATTATAACTAAATTTAGATGGTCACCTCTATGGAAATCAGATCATTGGGAATAGTCAACTTAAAATTAGGTAGGTCTTGACTACATAATCTAAGATTTCTTGACCAACCAAAGAGTATAATGGATATAAACAGGGCATATGATATGATGTAGATGATTTAGGTTTTAGAAGGCTTTTATTAAGATTCCTCATAAACAAATAATTCTCAAATAAAAAAAACAAGAGGCATTCAGTGAAATATGTGTTTGGATTGAGAACTGGTTAATAGAAAGTCTGTACATATGAGGGTGAATGCACAAATTGAGGTGATGTTATTAGTAGAGTATCACAAGGATCTGTACTTGGACCGCTGCTCTTCCTAATTTATATCAGCAATCTAGGTTCTAATATGGTTAATCAACTAGCTAAAGCTTAGTAAACCCTGTAGAGGCAGCAAATGAAGTTAATAAAAGATAAAATTCCAGAGTGGTCCAACACCTGGAAGGTAAAATTTAATGTAACATGCAGTGTTTTGCATGCAGGTAGCAAAAATAGACTATAAATACAAAATGGGAAAAACTGAGATAAAAGCTCTGTTTGTGACAATGATTGTGTTTCTGTTGACACATCATTTACATTTAGACAATGTGGGAAAGTGGTAAAATGGCAAGCAAAATGTTAGGAGTTTATAAAGTTAAACATGGTAGACCGACCAGATAGTCTCCTCTTGTTTGTAAGTTCTGTTACAACGTCTGTAACTTTGTTCAAATCAGAATTCAGAAATTATAGGTTCTGAAGACATTGGTGCAAATACATACTCGGCGTAACATGAATACAACATGGTTCAAATGGAAACAATGCAGAGTACAAATCTGAGACTAGTCCACAACGTGCGCTGTCAGCACCGACTTCAGAAGACTTGCCCTGGGCCAGACAGAGTCGTGTGCCTACAAAGGACCGCGTCCAAAGCAGATCCCCAGGGAAAGATCGGGACACAGAATAGGCGATGGAGCTAGTAGGCTGTGGCAGGTTCCATCGGGAAGTGAGCAGGCTGGCAGGATACGGGCCTGGAGTGCAATTCAGGACATAGGGCTGGAGGACCTGCATCTGGTACTGGGCAGGACAGGACACAGGTCGTAGGGGTGGTCTACTGGGAATGTGCCAGGAACTGGGCTAAGAGGATTTACCAAAGGCACGCCCTGGACCGGATCTGACATGGATCAGTGCAGGACACTGAGACCAAGACAAAGAGACCAAGCCAGGAGCGTGCTGTCAGGACAGGTTACAGAAACCGTGCCCTGGACCTGGCTGAACCTGAACAGCACGCCCAGAACCAGGATCAGAACCAGAGCAGAGTCCCAGGTGAGGACAGGGAGAACCACCAGGGCCAGGAGCTGTAGGGGCCGTACCTGGAGCCAGGCGGGATGCTCATCGCCAAGGCGGTCAACTGGGACTACGCCAACAACCAGGCCAAGCGGATTCACTCGTGCTCTGGACCCACAGGAGACCGGATCTGGTGCGGAACCTCAGCCCCACTGCCTCCATCGGCAAACTGGATCAGTTCTGGAAAGTTCTGGTTTTCTATCCAGAGTCCGTGTGGGTCAGGAAACAGAGAAACAACGGGGAAAAGTCCAGGCAGGCAGGGAGGGAAACAGGGAGGACTCCACTGGGAAACATCGAGTGGTAGTTCGGGGGTAACACAAAGCCAGATTGCCCAGAAGCTAAGTAGAGGTTAAATAACCCGACTACCCAATACTTTGTGACTTCTCACCACAGCAGGGTGTTCCGAATATCCTGTGTCCTCAGCAACGAGTGCAGGGCAAGCAGGAGGGTGGAGGCCTGGCCCGCGGCCACTACAGGGACAGGACATGTTTTAAATACAACACAGCTAAATTACTTTTCATCTATAGCTTCTGTTTATGTTAACTTTTGCAAAGTCTACATTAATGGACATTATACATTATAATACATTAATACATTAATGGACAAGTTAAAAACATCAGTACTGGGCACCATATTTGGTATCAAAATTTGCACCCTGCTCTCTGGAAAATGGCAGAACTTATTTTACATAAACCAATTTAATTTTAATTAAGTCAAAGAATTTAAATGATCAGATCCTTTATGCTTTTTTCCATACCACACATATATTTCTACATTATTTAAAAAAGTAAAAAAACAAATCACTTAAGTAAAACAAACTATTTGAGGCATTTACTATTTTAAAATGTAAGTATATAAGATAAACACATGATCAAGTTATAAGTAAAAAAAGCTACTGAAAAAGTAAGGTAGTGATGAGAAAAACAATTTCAATATCAATATATCTCCATTTGCATTTCTTCACATTCCTTGCTGTGCTGTAGAAGACTATGGCCGTTACCCACAGGTATTCAGAAAATATAAGAAGCAGTACAAAGAAACAAGTTTCACTAAAATGGGAAAAAATGAAAATTTGAATATACTAACAACCAAACTTTATCTATCGAACACGTTTACAAAACACAAAAAGTTAGAAGAAACACTCAAACATGGTGAGTATAAAACGGTTGAGTTGTCTTAACTAAGACAGTTCAGAGTCTTCCACTTATAAACTGAAACTGGGCACATCACAATAATTAAAAAGTGGAAACCAATTTATCAAACCTATCTGAAGTTGTCTTTCTTAGTTTCGCTATGTTTTACTTCACAGAATTAATATGCATTTACAGGCTTATCTGAAGAAGGTACATTTTTCACCTATACCTATCATACTGTATGTTTCTGATTCAATATGTTTTTATGTAGTAATACAAAAAAGCACAGGCTGCATGTTTTTATATTTTTATTTACTCAGCAAGAGTAATACAATTTCCAAAAGAAATCTGACATTCTGTTGATTGAAGGTATTTTAAAAGTCCAGTGTTCTTTGACTATATTAATTAAAAGAATTGAAGGCACATATAATGTCTTAATATAAAACATTTCTGACAGCAGCAGTGTTTGTTTGCAAACCTGAAAACATACTTCTGGTGCCAAAGTGGAAACTAGGAGTAAGAATAATGTAAGAAAGGTTACAGAGGAGAGAAGGCCATACGACCCATCTAGCCCATCTGATAGTAAGATAATACTATTTTGAACAAATAACGTCCTGGAATATATTTAAGTTATCCAAGCATTGTGCGTGATTTTAACCATATGTAGTATAATTATGTTAGTATTTCATTTATAAATCAGAAACTGCATAAACAGAGTTTATGCAAAAACATATATTTTAATCTACCTTCCAAATATAAACGTATCTTAACAACATCACACCTTTGACCAGTGTGGCAGTATTTTCAATTTGTCCAATGTTGCATATAATTTAGTAGTTTTCTGTAAAGATAACAGGAGATTGCTCTGCAATGCTTATTGCTATGCATGTAGCAAACAACTGTCAGTGTAAGTCCCCTACAAGGCCCTAACAAACCACATGCAGGAAAACATCAATCTGACTGTTTACTCTCTGCCATATTATTTTCTCATCTTCACCCTCTTCTATCAAGGCGTTTCTAGAAAGTCAAATGTGACATCCAAATCTCAGTCATTTTAGGCACTTTTGACAAAACTGACATATTGTTTCCGAACATCAAAATCATCAGCTGGGCGATTGTATGCTTTCCACACAGGCTCCCCAACAAACAGTCTCATTGCTTTTGTGTAATTCTAGGAGAGACAAGAAAAAAAGGGTTAAAGAGCAATTACAGTAATTCTGTTCCACCTAAATAACATTTTAATTTTTGCAAACTTATTTAAATGTTGCTCTCTAACTCAATGACATGTCATATACAGGGTAACAATGGAATATTCTCCTGTAATCTGAAAAGATTATTCTGTAACTAACATATTGTACAACATTTAATTCATGATTACTCATGACTCACGACTCAGTTTTGGACTGCAAGAGCACTTACACTGCTATTGTTACTTTACAAAATAGCTTAGTGCTAATAAATATAATGGCATTGCCTCTACAATAGTAGTCAAGTGTTAAAGACAACTTAAGCTTAAAATATAGAATAAAAGGCAGTAAGAGATGAGCAGTTTGTACAATTTTCAAAACTTGAATAGATAATATAAACAAAAAATAATTATTCCTTATTCTTTCCAGTTTCATACATTATTTAAACAGACATGCTTTTCTGAAATTCTTTTGAGCACTACAGTACCATTGAAGTGCAAGTATTCTGCACTGATCCCTGATGTTGTAAAATATTCTTCAAATATTACTATACCGCAATGTATGGAATGCTAAATTTCAAAAACAAAAAGAAGAAACACAACTGCACATAAGTTAAGTTTTAGTGAATAATTTCAGACGTCTAACACATAAATGTTGTAAATTCTGTTATCGAGTGTCTGGGTAACAAATACTGTACATACAGTATATACTCTACTGTATATAACAGTAGAATTATCAAGAGTAGATGTTAAAAGAGCTAAATATCATGAAGAGTAGAGTAGAGTAGTTGCACATTGGAATTCTCAATCTCGAGACATACACAGTACAACAGACAACACCACACAATGTAGACAACGGGAACAATAAATATTTTGTAGAAAAATAAATATGTAGTGGTGAGACCAAAAAAACATGGTAGACCACGCAAAAAGTGCATTCTGCAGATGTGTATTTAGGCACTGCACTTAACTATTGAGGATGCATACTGCAGTGGGATAGAAGCTCTTGAGTCTGTGGTCCTTGCTTTAACAGTGCGGTACCACTTGCCAGAGGGCAGGGGGAGAACAGTTTGTGGCCGGGATGGTTGGGATCCTGAATGATGGATTGGGCTTTATTGCGACAGTGGATGTTGTGAATCTCACCAATTGATGGTAAATCGCATCTTATCATCCTCTGTGCCGTTACCACAACCCTTTGTAGTGCATCTCTGTCATGCATGGTAGCACTGCTGTACCACCCGGGGATGCCACTAGTGAGGACTTTTTCTGTCTTCTATGGTTCTGTCTTCTCTTGTCTTTTATGGCTATGTCTATGGCCTATCAATCCATGTCATGAATACCTTGAAATTCAATTGCAAAACAGATCAGCAGCACTCAGTAAAAAAGGAAAGACATATTAAGAAGAATAAGAGGATTAGAATCCACAATTAAAATATATAACAGCCTTGCACTACTCTATTGTCTAAGGCCATGTGTGAACCACCAAGCAAAAATGACTTTTTTAAAAACTGAATACGTTCATATAATACATACATTTTCATCCACTGTGAATCTGTGATATATTCCTGCTGGTAATGTAATCATGTCTCCTTTCATCATGGCAATCCTTATCCATCTGTCATCTTTGTCTCTTACATCAAAGTAAGCACTTCCTTCTAGTATGTATCGAATCTCATCATCCAGATGGAGGTGTTCTTCATAAAATATTTGCAGCTGAGAAAAAAAATACAGTAGCCAAATACACTGATACACAGTTTATGTAAGGACAGTGATTCAGACAAAGCCATGTCTCACTCCTGCTGTTTTTGGTGTCCCAAAGGGTTCTGTCTGCCTGACTTTTTAATGTCCTCATATGCCTGTTTAGGTATTCTGATCAGCCAGTTGTCTTAACGTTCTTACTAAAGCCACCAAAAAAATATGTCTTTCATCAGTCATGGCTCATATTTTTAAACTTCCACCTAAGACCTCATTATAATAATCGTGAATGTTTCCAAACACAATGGTGTATGGATTTTTTTTTTACTGGCAGTAAAAACACAAAAGTGCATTTTTATTTTGTTCTGCAGTTCTGTAGATTTTCAGTTCACTAAAATTGAAGGATAAATATTTCGTCACATTGCAAGCTTTCCCTTTTAAAGCACAGCAGATTCAGCCTTCTAAAAGCTGCTCTATGTCTAAGCCAAATAGTGCATATCCAAAAGGTGACAATACAACGATTTTAACATTTTACACAAAAAATAAAATTTTAGCTGAAGTTAATTTGTAAGGAACAAAATGGATCACGTTTTGTACAGGAAAGGGTTTGTTCAGCCTTTACAGCTACTCCGTGTATTGGGTGACAACCCTCTATCTCTATCCAAGGTAGCTATAACACATTCTTGCTATTCTTCATGATTCTTATCAACACCTTAGAATAATGTGACTAACTTTACCACAGCCTGATATCATTGATCTAACAAACTGATTATTCTGGGAAGTTATGAAAATAATATGGCCTATAAAATATCAAAGGAAACGAATGTGGACCGGTGTACCTTTTCCTCATAATTTGGAAGCTTCTCCTTGTGTATACTGATGATGTCCATATACGAATAGCCCTTCTCAAGGCGGATCTTTTGCAGCTCTGGGTCAGTCTCATACATGTCAGCATTTAACTGGGAGGGAAAAGGAGAAAAGACAACAGCAGCCACCCGGATGGATCTGGGCTCAGTTCTGCACGATTGTAAAAAATCTACACCTTTCATTACAGATGAGCTGTGCTTGGTATTCTAAACCAAGAAGGGAAACAGGCAACGTAAGAATAACACTGTCAAGTATAATAATTCATAATTATTATAATGTATTTATTTTCACAAATCTGTTACACTTCATTTTTAAAGGCGTTGCCGCTGAGGAATGGAGAGAAATATCTACGCTTGTATATCTGCTGAGTTAGCGGTCTACGTCAGCTTTATTTTTAAATCTAAACATATTTTTATAATAAAAGCATAAGACACAGCTAAAACACAATTTGTTCTGTCTTGCCACTATGGCTGACCGTCAGCTAACCCGGTCGATATGTAATATAAACGTAATGCCTAACACACCCGCGTGATCTAACAACATGCCTCGTTCTTCTCCCCATGCAAAGACATTTCAAAACAAGTGGATTATATTATTATCGACTGAATAACTTTCATTCTCTCGGGTGCTTTACAGTGACGTTTCTTTCCTCTTTACTACATACTTTTATGTGTAGTAATCAATTCATATCTAACTACATCCAACGCGGCAGCACCTTAAATCTACTGTGAATATATACCTTCCAATAGTAAACCCCAATTTTCTTCAGTTCGTCCAAAGTGACCGGTTGGTTTGGATCTAGTTTATGTGGTTTTCTTTTATCTTCAGAAGACTCGTCCATGTACCAAGCCTCCATTTTTATTAAATAAAATCCAGTTATACAAGAAGAAGTCAAGAGGAAACTTTTAGTTACGGGGGGGAAAGCAAACCCCGTTCTCCAAAAACACACGTCTGCGCAGATTCTGCGCAACATTAGGTCAAATCCGTCTGCGAGACCTCAACCAGAAATACGTCATTAGCTCAGGCTTCAAGCAGGTCCACACAGTTGCGCATTTGCGTTGCATCTGACTGCATGTTCGGTGCCGGCGGGTTGTGGTTAGCCGCTTTAACAGATCGTGTAGAGCATTTGTGTGTGTATAAACTCCTTTAATGATTGATGGTACATCTCAAAGCAGTGTACACTAATTAAAACAACTGTTTGGCGTCTCCCACAGAAGTACAAAACACACAAGCAAAACATAAGAGTCTCATGAAATCACAACAACAGAATGGGATACATAAATGGATAAATGAATAGTGGGGGGACTACATTTACTGTACATACCTTCACTGAGTAGATCTATACTTGGAGTAGGGTGTGACTGAAACACAGCACTGAGAGCACAAACAAGTAAAAAACAATAAATCAGATTAGAAGATTAGATCAATAGATGCTTTAAATAGAACTGCTGATTTTGTAGAATTACAGTCTGATTTCAAGTCTACCTAGGCACATTTAGATAGGAAGGAATTTTAAGAATCCCCCCATGCACTGAAAGGAATTCATGCGTAAATCATTTTGCCTTTGCTGAAATAAAATACCCAAGATTAATCATGACTGTGCACGGTAAATACTTAATACTGATTAGCTGTTCACTATTCCTGAACATTGATCAGAACCAAGGGAATAGCTGCTCAGTGTTACTGATTTGAGAGTCATAGCAATTAGGTTTAAAATACTCATTATACAAATCTAAAAAATCCATTTATGTTATTGACAAAAAATAAGAGACAAAATAATCATCTTAAATATGTACAATAAAATACATCCTGAACACTTTTCATCATTATTTCCTCTGAGGGGTAATTAAGTAAGGTATAATGTTTTATTTCAGCTAATGGGAGCTCAATTAATTGAAGCGGAGGCAGAGATGAGGTGGAGCAGTGGCTCTGTAGCTCAGGATCTGCGCCTGTGGCTGGAAGGTTGCCAGCTCATATCCCGCGGCCTGCAGAGGAATCCTACTCTGTTGGGCCCCTGAGCAAGGCCCTTAACCCCAACTGCTCCGGGGGCGCTGTATAAATGGCTGACCCTGCGCTCTGATCCCAAGCTTCTCTCCCTGTCTGTGTGTCTGTGTCTCATGGAGAGCAAGCTGGGGTATGTGAAAAGACAAATTCCTAATGCAAGAAATTGTATATGGCTAATAAAGTGATCTAATCTTAATTAAAACCCATCCTCTGTGAAAGCATGCAGGTGGTGACCTTACAGCTGAGCAGGAAGGAAAAAGACCTGCTCAGTCAGCCAGAACCAGGACTGGTGGTAAGCAGTGTTTCAGTTAGTTTGCGAGCAAGATTTACGTGACTTGAAGGTGCTCCACACACTTCTCCAGGGTGCCAGTAGAATGTGGAGTGAGGCAAGTATCTAGCTGCCAACACACCTCTCAGGCAGCTTAAACTCTTCTACTGGTTTGCTGCCCCTGCTAATAAGCTTACTGCCCGAGGCTGGTTTGGTAGTAGAAGCTGCAGTTTTTTAATGTCTTCATAGAAAACACTAGAAATCACAAGCTGTGCATCTCTGCCTTTTTACAGGTAGAGCAGCTCTCAAGACATGCTATGAAGAACAATAAGAGGATCATCCCCAGATAATGGAGCATTTTTTTAAAATAAAAGGTAAACATTGTTATGAACAGGAACAGGTAAAGGTTTATTTCATGCTGAAAAGAAAAGAAAAGAAACACAAGGTTTCGAGCCTTCTTTGGTTGTGTGCAGAATGCACCCATGAAGATTTTCTTTGACACATCAATTCCTGTTTTATAACAGATTAGTTTCTGAATAAAACAGCTAACTGTATACAACAATAAGGAGAGTATCCTTACCCTGCTGATTCCCTCTACAGTTGCAGCCTTCTTTCCATCCTGCTGAAATCTACTGACCTTTGCTCCTCTTTCATTCTCACCATTTCAGGAAATTAGTCTCTCAGTGTTTTCGAAATATTTTGTGCTCAGTATTTCCTAACCATTGACAGGAGCTCGACAAATACACACACATTATTTTGGATCTAGCCGTTTCAAGGAATCTTTGTTCTATGAATATCACAAACTTTTTTTTAATGTCAAAGCAGCAGCTTGTTTACTCCAGTGGAACCACTGTTCCTAGAGGAGACTTCTGGTCACTGACCTCTGGGTTTGTGTGTCAGATCTCTCTCCTGTAGCATGTTCTCCTCTGTTTATCTATTACTTCATACCTCTGACCTGCAGCTGAGCCCAGGATTGACCATGCTCCTTTCTCCTCTTCTGTTCAAAACACCCCTGCAGTGTTTCTCATTAAACACAAGCCACATTTAATCTTCACCAATCTCTAGATATTCTCAGCAATCCTATATTGTTCATGTGAGATCACCAACTTTGAAATAACTTCAGTTTCTCATCCTACTCTTCCTTATTCTCTTGATTCCTTGACATCTGCAGCTACTGCAGTAAAACACCTCACCCCCACTCTGTGTGCCTCTGCCACCCCTCACTGTCTGTGCTCCTAAATGACTATTGGTTTTATCTTTCCACCCCCAGTGATATTTCTGAACTTGCTGCTGAATTGCCTTACCTCCCTGATCCTATCTTTTCTATCTACTAGATGGCCTGTCTTTCAAAGGCATTCAAAACCACGCCTGAAATTTCAGCTGAAATCATTAGCATATCCTTGATGTGTGCTGATGAGGTAAATTTTACTTTGCAGTTTACTTAACCTTTGGCAGTTCAAAGATTTTCACCACCCTACATGTGGAATAATTACAAACTTCCACTTCCTCAGCTCTTTGACAGTTTCTTTGCCGTAGATTTCACCAGGAGTCTTGTCCATCCCGATCTGTTTTTAGGAAAAATAGGAGTCCTCCTTGCTGAGGAAAAGTTCCTCTAGAATCTTTTAATTTTGTGGAATTGTTCTCAAATTTAAAGATTTTTCTGCCTCCTTGCCTAGAGATTGTATTCGATTATGTCTCTCCATCTACTTGTCAAGTTTTGTACTAAAAGGGATTTATTGTCCATTACTGGGCCACCTGAACTATGCCATGAATATCCTCCCACAGGGCCAGGGATTTATCTCCTATTTTTTAGGTCTTGTTTCTTCAGTTTTCTCCTTGCATCACCATGTAACCCTAACTTCAGATTGTGAAGCAAAAATCAATTTTGGCACTTGGAGTTGACCACCTTTACTCAATGAGAAGTTTCTGTCATCTCCCAAAGACCTTCAGGTTTTCACTGCAGGCCTGTCTGTCAGCTTCAGGGGCTGTTATCAAGGCTATTGGTTTGCAGTAGCCTGGCCTTCTGAGTTCTCCTCTGCCCCACCTTTTGAACACATCATGCCTTATTTGAATCATATCAAATTGTTGTGACTGTCTTTCACTACAGGTCCAGGGAAAGATAGATTCTTATTCATTCAGACAGCCTCACAAAGATCCATATTATCGGTAGAGGAAAACGTTTCTCCCAGCTTATCATGAAATTCCTCAGATGTCTCAAATATCTCTCCCTATCTGTTTCTAATCATTGCAGTTCACATTCCAGGTTACCTTGTTTGTATTGCAGACTCTCTTTCTCATTTCTAAATTCAGGTCAAGTACTTGGCTCCAAATGCTGGTCTGGACCCTTTCCCAAGTCCTCCTTATTCTGAGCTCCTCTTCCTCCGAATTATCCTTTTCAACAGTACCTTCAGTTTGCCCAATATGCTATTCTAGCAGGAATTGCCCCACATATCTTCAGTTCATGCTACCCTATCTGGAAGTGATTCTGATCTGTTATTGCAAGAGAATATTAAATATCACTTTCTACAATTAAGGTCTACCTGAGTAAAATTTGACCAGCTCTTGGGAAATCCTGCTCATTTTCATGGCGATTCATAGCTGTGGGACAAGAGCTCTGCCGTGAGAGGTGATTTGATCTCAGAAATGCTTACGCTTGTAAGTGATTTGCTGGTGTTAAACTTCCCAGTTTGGTCTTTTTAGTCACTATAGAACAAATATAGCTCTCTTATCAGAATCTGTTACAGAAATAAGCATAATCCATCCAATATCAGAAAGTGATTAATTCCTGATATGGTTTGTGAAAACTGACAGGGTGGGATGTCAGTATATTGCAGCTATCAGAAATTTGAATATACCAGTTTACTTCTTGGTTATGTATATAACTATATTGCACTGTGCTTCTTAACTCAGCATGTCTTAAAGTAAGTCAGAAGTGACTGGAAATCATTTAAAATAGGGACCACTTTGGACTCACAAACATGTATGGCTGGTATGGTGATATCCGATATCTGGGGTTATGGACTATATTTGATTAAACTGGCTTCTAGTGTTGTAGGTTGAAATTTGCAATCTATTTGCAGTTGTTTGGTGTTTTGCCTTGTGCTTAGAAATAATACACAGCTATCATGACCCTGGAGTATGCATTTCTGCCTACCGCTACCATATGCTGATGTTGCTTCTTAGGCACTGTTGCTTGTGAAACTTGAGAACATTAAGCTGTCTCGATCACCGAAGCTCCTGCCACATGTACTTCAACCATCATTATCTTATAAAGTCACTAAGGTCTTTTCTTGTCTTGCATTTTTATACACATGCATGCAAAATCAAGAGATTTTAAATCTAAGAGTTAGGCCTCATTTAGAAAATTGTGTACAATTTTCATCATCAGGTTATACAAAAGATATAGCTGCTCTAGAAGCACTCCAGCGAAGAGCAACCAGAGACAGCCTGAAAGTAGTGAACCTTTTTAGTCTTTAACAAAGAGGATTGATAGAAGTATTCAAAATCCTCAAAGGCATTGACAATGACAAGAAGTCTTCAAAATGAACCAGAATGTATGAAAGTAGAAACTAGATTTAGTTTTATTTAAAACTGAGAACAGGAAGTATTTCATTACCCAGAGGGTTGTGGGACAACGGAACAAGCTGCCCAACTACAGTGTGTGGTTGAATCCAATACATTGACTTCCCTCACAAAATTGCTGGATAAGATCCTTGTATCAATAAGTTACTGTATTAACTAAATGGACCAGATTGGCACCAACTCATCTGTAACTATTCTTATGTTCTTAAGTTAGCAAAACAGCTGTTTAATTGACCATGATTAAATTGTTCAAGGGCTAGTGATTACCAATAATAACGGATGGACTGGGGCTCACCAGGACAAAGTTTAGAGAACCCTGCACTAGAACCTCCAGGACGTCTGGGAACAATTCTCGATTTGTAAATTAGACCTTAGAAAGTTAGTTTAAATATCATATAATTAATGTAGTTATTTTTAGGCAATTTGAGACATACAACAGTTAAAAGATGCACTTATCCTCCAAACTGCAACTTTCTAGTGCAAGTAAAATTATATAAAGATTTTCCATGAACATTTGAACACTGAAGTGTTAGAGTAAATCACAGTGCCTTTGTTCGTGATAATTAATCAAGGGTTGTCAGTGCAGGCTCTAGTTGTGGAGCAAAAAACAGAATACATGATATCAGATATCAGATATCCCTGCATTGTACTATTAAGTAGACATCTGCTAAATGAAAGTATTTCTTGTATTGATTAGCCAGTGTAAAATCATCCCTACTGATTTATATGCATTAACAAAAACTGTAGAAATGACAAACCCCACTATAGTAAATGCTTCATTTTAATGAGTTCACTATTTAAACAATACATGGTAATGTTCTTCACAACCTGTTTTACCAGCAACATTACACTCTCATTTTGTCATTTAAAAAATAAGCAGAGGGCTCTCATTTAGTATCCAAAAGGAAAAAGTTTACTTTGATAATGTTCAACTGCCACTGCTCTACTGAAACAAATTATCGGATACTTTTAAGAAAATAAAAACCTTCAAAAAAATACACAGCTGAAAAAATATACTACAGGCTCTGTCAAACAACATAACTTAAATACACAGCGTTTCATTCCTAACATTAATCACATCCATGCTTTCATTTCAACTTGAACAGATTAGTTTGACAAATGCACAAATACAAAAAGTAAAAGAATCTGAGATCAATATCTGTTTTAATAGTTTAGCTATATGGAAACTGGGAGGAAAATGTCTCTAATCAGATAGCAGAGGACTTGACTGATAGTTGTTAATTCAATGGCTTGCATGCTCCCTCTCTTGCCAGACGGTCAGCTTCTTCATTTCCTCTATATCCAGCATGGCCTGGAATGTGCATCTGATAAAAAGGGAGCAAACCATTGTTATCGTGGTGTGAGCAGTTCCGTGGTGTGCCAAAGCAGGCCTCAGCACTGTCCACCATGGCAGACACCGTCAGCGCAGATATGACAGATTACATCTACAGTAAATCAGATTGTCACCAGATGTCTTGGCACACAAATCCAAAGAAAATTCAAAAACATTGCAACCACAGTGAAATGGGGAGAGGAACCCAAGAAAAAGAAAATTTAGATTGAATATACAGAAAGTCAAAAAGACAACTCAAAGGATAAAGGAAATAAAGGATAAGGCAATGAAATGCCTCTATCTAAATGCTACATAATGAGACAGAAGCGGACACTTTAAAAAGTATTCATTATGTACAGTAACTGGAATTATAGAAATATAGCTAACAGAGAGTAATGGTGCTGAATATAACATTAGTGAATACACAGTGCTCAGGAGAAAAATGCAAAGGAAGAAGTGGTTTTGTGGGAAAAGTACAACTATCCTTGTAAAGACAGAGGAAAAAAAACAAGTCTGTCAGTTGAAAAGGTGGAAACTGAAAAGGATTGATCTATCAATTAGTTTGCAAAACGAAACATTTGTTATGATCTATTCTTGTAATACAATAAAAAGACTAAGACAAGTGACAGGTGAATTAGAAAACAGTGACCATAATAAGTCAATATTTGAAATAAAATGCTTTCAAACTAGAGCCTAAACCAAATGTTTCAATGTTTCAAATGAACAATTTCAAGAAAGCAGACTAGGAAGAAAAGTATCCCATCCTGGGTGCAGTCTTGCAGGTTAGGCTCCAGCTCACTGTAACTCTCAAAGGCTAGAACAATTACGGACATGGATAGTCAAATAATCTCCCCTTTAAAGAAAATAAAACACATCCTCTCAAAATTCTCCTTCAAATCATTTTTGTATATATATATTATTAACATTAAGTTTTGATTAAATAAAGTTGGGTGCCACACTGAAAAAATCCTTATTTCTCAAAGTTTCTCAAAATTTGTCATATACAATACATTTGTCTTGTAAGTAGGATTTCAGGCATAATTCACTTTGAGATTTAAAGTTTTTTTAAGTATGGTCATTTCTATATCTACAAAAGTCTCTTCTGAGGCATTTGTAATTTCTGATCTACATATGCTACAAATACAGACTTGGCCTACTTTTAAAGTTCTCTACACACCCCATTAGAATAACTATTTGAGATTTGTAAAGAACTCATTATTGTTAATATTTCATATTTATAAAAATGCAAATAATCTTTCACACAGACTGGTCCAAATGGAGCTCACACTTACCTGTATGCAGAGTGGGGTTGTAATGGCTCACTTTTCAATTTAAAGCCAATGAAACACATAACATGTTGCCTGGTTAAAGTCTTTGATTATATGTTGTCTAAATACACTTACCCAAACTATCTCCAAGCCTTCGGTCAACTTGTCAAGCTTTTGGAAGTCCTCTTTGTTAATGACCTGCCCACCAGTTTTAAGCCTCCATCCGTTAGTCTTCCAATTCTTCACCCACTTTGTAATGCCTTTGAAAATAAGAAATCAGTTCTGAAATGAACATGACATCATTTTAATTAACTTCAGCCTGACCCTTTAGAGATACAAGGATATGTCTACAGTACCATATGTGAATATAACACAGCAAAATATTCATCCTTGTATACACAATCATTCTTTGCATTGGCAACAGTCCCTCTATATCTATGAAACCAAAGGGAAATGAAAGTACTTTCAAGCTACACTGAATGTGTAAATAACTGAGCAACAGTTGTTCAATAATCCCATAGTCAACATAAGATTAAAATGGTCTTCAAAGTAGGACTTAACTATGGTTTATGTTTAGTTTTTGCTTCCTACATATTTCTTTCACATATGTCAATTTTGTATGGTTAGGATACTTTGGGTAATTTTAAAATTCAACTGAAGTCCTAATAAATGTACACAATTTAAATAGAGTACCTACAGAAAGTCTACAGACCTTTTGTGAAGCAACACTTTGTGGGCTCACAGTCTCAAGACATATTAAATCAGAATTTATCTTACTTTTATTTACACTTTGTAATGCACAACCCCCAAGTGAAAAAATGTTCAAACATGAGAAGTACTAATTACTAATGAAAACCCAGAAAAATGGGTTGAATAAATGTACATAGCATGTAGTAACAGCAACAGTAAGTTAGCTTTGGTGTAACAAATTACCTTATAAATCACAGAACAAGTTAATAAGCCTCCATAGGTTTCAATGTCCAGGACTGGTTACAACAACCAAAGTACTCAAGTACTTGTAAGCCACTTGTCTTGAAGACACTAAAGTGCTGAAATTAACAGTTTAACATACCATTGATCGTAAACATGCTGTCAGTGTAGATTACAATTTTCTTCATATTCATGCTTTTTGCTTGTTCCAATGCTTTACACGCGGCCTAAATGGACATACAGTAATATCAAATTATCAAAACTAAAAATATGAAAACTTCCCAATTGTAATACTGGCAATTTAAATACAGCTACTCAATTAAATGCATACACAAATCAGGTTACAGAAAAAGCAAAGGTTTTTTTAATTAAAACTAAGAGAAATACATTTTTTCATGGCTGTTTCCTTACACTTTAGTAGAAGCACCTCTGCTCCGAGTTTTAAATAGCAGCTTCTTAAAGTACAATTTGACAGATCCTGTGTGCCTTAGTCCATTCTTTGTAACAATATCTAATAGTAAATAACAAGCCAACTTGGGGGGGAAGAGAGTGAAGATTAAACAAGGGTACATTGCAAGTTTCATTCACCTCCAAGCTGTTCAAGAGAAATAAGGTACAGTTTACCCTTTCACACATGACTTGCCTGTATTTCTGCTCTCTGATTAGTTTGTTTTCCATGTAGTCTGTCATTCACATTCCTGGATGAGAAAAGACGAAAGAAAAACCTTAAAAAAAAAAACAGCCGTAACCCCAAGGAAAGGTCTGCTGTCACAGATGTTTACAATTTCCATGTACTGTCTTCTAAAATCCAGAAGTTAAAGCTCACAATCTACTGTAGTATTTATTATTTTTTTATAGTGATGGTAACAAGAAGAAAATGCATAATTTTAAGTGATTTTACATTTTTTTGTATTAGTTAAATAGCTTCCTCTTCTTTAAATACAGTGGTGTGAAAAAGTGTTTGCCCCCTTCCTGATTTCTTATTTTTTTGCATGTTTGTCACACTGAAATGTTTCAGATCATCAAACAAATTGAAATATTAGACAAAGATAACACAAGTAAACACAAAATTCATTTTTTAAATTAAGGTTTTTATTATTAAGGGAAAAAAAATCCAAACCTACATGGCCCTGTGTGAATAAGTGATTGCCCCCCCTGTTAAAACATAAATCAACTGTGGTTTATCACATCTTTGGAAAGCTGAGTTCAATTTCTCTAGCCACACCCAGGCCTGATTACTGCCACACCTGTTCTCAATCAAGAAATCACTTAAATAGGACCTGCCTGACAAAGTGAAGTAGACCAAAAGATCCTCAAAAGCTAGACATCATGCTGCGATCCAAAGAAATTCAGGAACAAATGAGAAACAGAGTAATTGAGATTTATCAGTCTAGAAAAGGTTATAAAGTCATTTCTAAAGCTTTGGGACTCCAGCGAACCACAGTGAGAGCCATTATCCACAAATGGCGAAAACATGGAACAGTGGTGAACCTTCCCAGGAGTGGCCGGCTGACCAAAATTACCCCAAGAGCGCAGCAACGACTCATCCAAGAGGTCACAAAAAACCCCACAACAACATCCAAAGAACTGCAGGCTTCACTTGCCTCAGTTAAGGTCAGTGTTCATGACTCCACCATAAGAAAGAGACTGGGCAAAAATGGCCTGCATGGTAGAGTTCCAAGACGAAAACCACTGCTGAGCAAAAAGAACATAAAGGCTCGTCTCAGTTTTGCCAGAAAACATCTTGATGATCGCCAAGACTTTTGGGAAAATACTCTGTGGACTGACGAGACAAAAGTTGAACTTTTTGGAAGGTGTGTGTCCCATTACATCTGGCGTTAAAGTAACACAGCATTTCAGAAAAGGAGCATCATACCAACAGTAAAATATGGTGGTGGTAGTGTGATGGTCTGGGGCTGTTTTGCTGCTTCAGGACCTGGAAGACTTGCTGTGGTAAATGGAACCATGAATTCTGCTGTCTACCAAAAAATCCTGAAGGAGAATGTCCGGCCATCTGTTCGTGACCTCAAGCTGAAGCGCACTTGGGTTCTGCAGCAGGACAATGATCCAAAACACACCAGCAAGTCCACCTCTGAATGGCTTAAGAAAAACAAAATGAAGACTTTGGAGTGGCCTAGTCAAAGTCCTGACCTGAGTCCGATTGAGATGTTGTGGCATGACCTTAAAAAAGCGGTTAAGGCTCGAAAACCCTCCAATGTGGCTGAATTACAACAATTCTGCAAAGATGAGTAGACCAAAATTCCTCCACAGCGCTGTAAAAGACTCATTGCCAGGTATCGCAAACGCTTGATTGCAGTTGTTGCTGCTAAGGGTGGCCCAACCAGTTATTAGGTTTAGGGGGCAATCACTTTTTCACACAGGGCCATGTAGGTTTGGATTTTTTTTTCCTTAATAATAAAAACCTTCATTTAAAAACTGCATTTTGTGTTTACTTGTGTTATCTTTGTCTAATATTTCAATTTGTTTGATGATCTGAAACATTTCAGTGTGGCAAACAAATAAGAAATCAGGAAGGGGGCAAACACTTTTTCACACCACTGTATATCACAGGTAGATATTCCTACAATGAGGTAAGTATTATTGTGACTACCCATGCCTCAAAAAAAGTAAACACTTCTGTCGAAGAAAAGTCTTCACTCAGGTTAGGTGTGGTCAAGCAGAGTCCCTTTATACATGCGCATGGGGAGGATATAATCATGCAGACCTGAGAGCAGCCTCTCATACAGATCTGTGAGTAACCTCTCCACCGAGATGATAAATGCAATGAGTTTTATACAGCAAATTCACACAGGAAGCTCTTTCTAAGTTTCCATATTAGGAGTTGTTTTTTCTCTCTACAAACATTTCTTTGTAATTGACCACATTCTTCTTAAGAAGCAGTTCTACCTTGCATACAGACAAGAGGAAGTGTATAAATAAAAGGTGTGAAATGAGCTAGACATCATGCAGTTGTACCATTAATATCAAAATGTCAAATAATATGCTTGCAATTGTTCTTTCATACTGTTGCTGGGTAAAAAGCATTTTTTAAAGCCAACTAGTCACTATCTTATACACTTAAGAAAAGGTAAATGCTAAAATTCTTCCTCACTTCGTTCTCAAATTTTTATAAATTTAATTTTGCCCGTGCACTCAGACAAAAGATCATAGCAATGCAGAACAGTACATAGACATGAAAGTGAGAGCCTCTCTCTACATTGTTTTCAACTGGTCTCCTAAAAAACTTCTTTAGTATCCCTTCTTCCCTCACTCTATCCTTCAACAATAGGCTCTTGGACAGCAGTATCGATGTAGCTTGACGAATAAAACGTGTCTGTTAGTGTATGCTTTGTGCTCTACCAAACTGATCTAGGAAACTTATTGTGAATCAGGTTCAGTAATAATAGACAATTATTAGGCAACAGTTAAAATGTACATTTAAAATAAAGGCATATATTCAAGTGTTTGTGACACTGCAAAAAAATGGGTAACTTAATATTGCAGAATTAAATTACGGACAATTGTGAATCACAGTATATTTCAAAGCCAATGAGGTTTCATTCTTGAACCACAGCTGCTACCTAAGAATAAAAGGTTCACTTACAAAGGGTGATCGAGTCCCCAGTAGACCCCAATTCCAGCCCGTGCGCCACGTTTTCCATTTGCTGAACAGCAGCCATCAGTATAGACAACCACAGCATCACCTTAAGAGCAAACAAAAGCCATGATTCTCTTAATACAAGCTTTCCCAATGCCCAAAACAAGTGATAGTTCAGCATACAAAGCTGTCACTACACACTTACGAGGATGATCTTAACTACGGATTCATGATCCAGATGTTAACAAAATGCTTATTGGAATTATATTTGCTGAATATAGAAATACACATCAAGCAATTTATACCGGAAAAACGAGTAACACTTTTACCAGGCAAGAATTAATTTTAGTTTGGTTCAGTGAGCTATAAAGCTCATAAGAGTAGACCAAGACTGACAGCAGGGGTACAAGACAGAGCTACAGAAATGGTGAGTGCTAGATAATCACCTTATGATTACACTATTACCACTTCACAGCCACCGAATTGAGGGAGTATAATAAGCAAACAAGCATCACCGGCAATAACCTGAGCATTAGCCATCACATAGTTACTACCCCTTGGAAAATGGAGTGAAGGAAGTGTAATGAAATAACATGAATGCCAACCGCAATGTGATATCTAGTTCTCGGAAACTAGAAACCTTTCATGACTGTTAGTGAAATGCAGCAACATATATATAACAATCATTCATGCAGATAATCACTGGATAATCTCCCAGAGTTTTGAAAAACATATTTAGTAAGATCACAGTTATGTTAATCAACAACTGATGTATCATTCTGTTTCCAGATTATTTTAATCTCACTGTAAACTATTCCTGCCACCCAAATAAACATTTGGAGCATTATCTAAGCTGTTAGCTATTAGCTGTGCGCTAGTTTGAAAGATCACATTCGACACTCTAGTTTGTTTCTGTAGAAGCTAAATATTAGTGCAAATGTGGCAGTATGACAGATGCAGCATTAATTCTGATCAGCCAACGACATACAAGCCAAAACATATTTACTTAATGAAATATTTGACATTTTCTCTTTACCCATGTACGTGAAACTATCGTCGCCCACTCTGACTGAAGAGGTGTATTCTGACCCTTCCACTGTCCTCTTGAGGCGTTTTGATGCACTCTCTGCTTCCCCTGAATCTGGGCACAACCTCTTGGATCCACATGACGTTGCCAAGATTGTTAGGGATTCACTGCCTGTGTGCTCCACTTCACTGCTGCTGCTGTTTCCTGTAAAACAGGTCACATATCTTTCACACAAATACAGACAGCAATCTTATTATCAGCGTGATATACCCATCAACATGTTATGTAGTAGTTCTCCATTACCGTGTTGCTGCACTGTTGAATAAGTTACTTTTTATTCAAAACTTAACACTCATGGTTTCTCTTTTCCTAAATGATACAATACTCACAGTGGAAATAAAGCAGTGAATATCAAGAGTGTACAGTAAATAGAGATCCTGGAAAATGCCTATATTGCCAACAATGCAAAGAATGCTGATATATAACTTTTGAAGGCAATTATTTTAACTGTAATATATTAAAATATTGAAAAACAGTTCAAAGTAATTTAGTACAGTAGCTTAGTAGCTTCTTATTCGTGGTAAGAATCCCAGTAACCCAGAGTCTATCCTAGTATCAAAGGACATTTAATATGAATGTCTTTGTAGCATTTTGTACAAAAGACACCCAGACCTGATGTTTTAATTACTTTTTCTTTATTTTAACCAGAAACACTGGAGTGATTTAAACATTAAATACAGTACAATATACATTCGTAACCCATACAGCTCCAGTTCAACCTGCTATTCTTTCCAAAATATTTTTTTAGTCCTGGTTATTTTGATGAAAGAGCAGCTTTAAGCATCCCAGATCAGCTGAATGAGCCACTACATTATTCACCAGTTCAGGAGAAAGTAAGATCCTACACTGGATATTACTTTGTTTTATATTCATAAATATGATCATAACATTCCATAAACAAAGTATTCTAAATCCTCAAATGCTCTGACCAATGTCTACTTAAGTCAACGCAATGAACTTGAACATCAGCAATGAAACATGAACAAGAGGTCACATGTGAAAACTATGTGGAAGCACGTTTGAACCGGTGACAAGGAGGCACTCCTTTAAGTGAAACACTGTGGGAATAGATAAAGAGGCACCTAGCCATAACATTGAAGATGAAATACTGGCTTAAACACACAGCAGGACTCAATGGCCTCCTCTTGCTTGTCACCTTTTTTGTGTTCTTATTGTGCTCACAACATTCTAAACAAAGTCCAGTGTACAGTTCTTGCGCAAATTGTACAAATGCATCCCTTTATTAAATTAAACAATTTTAAAAATATATATACATTATATCCCTATAATTCCAACTGTCTCTTTCACTGCTTCCCCAAATCATAATTGTCCAGAATATGTAAATAAGGTGTCCACCTTGACACTTCTTTTTTCATACATAGCTTCTTCAAGTTCAGCACATTCACAGTTAACATTTGTGCAACCTGCAAGTTATAATCTACACTTGACTACATTTCACCCCCCAGAAGTTTAAGGAATGCTCAGTCCTAATAGTAAAATAAATGCAAAGTTTAGGGTAGTTGGGAATAAAACAAAAGGAATCGTGAACTGTAAGGATGGCAGAGAGAAGAATTGTGAGGGTAAACACTACTTGCTTTCAGACAGTGGTCAAAAGATAAAAATACTGAGAAATTAGAGAGAAATCAATACATTACTCCAGCCTTACGAAATTCAACAAAACAAGTACCTGAATTTGGCCATAAATGCTTTAACTAAGATAAGTATAGAGAAATTACATATTTTATCCTAATACCTGCTTCTGAAGATGCAACTGGCTCTTCGGTTTTCGTGCCAACAAATGCCCAAGCTTCCTCTTCTGAAGCAAATTTCTTAAAAACGGCAGAGGGAAACTTGTCAACTTGACACTTACATTCATCCCTGGAATGAATAAATGAGACGTTTTCCATTCATATGAGAAACTACAAAACATCAGCTGCTGAAATTGACTCTTCGTTATCATTCATTATCTAATTCAAAGCTGAAGGAACTTGGTATCATAATTAGAACTTACTACTAGTAAGTAACTAAGTAGTAAGTAACTAATTACTAGTGTAATTTTTTTTTCTATTAGCATGATTAGGCTTATATTTTTACATTTTCCCCAGTATTGCAAATAGCTTCAGTATAATAAAGTCCTTGTTCCATAACTGTAGCGTACTGTACATTTATCTCACAGCAATATTTAAATTGTCTTTATTTTCCGTAGACCTCATTTGCCAATACAGTTTAATTCCTAATTTTACAGGTAAAACGGTTTGCGTCAACTCAATTTTATCTTTACGTGATGCATTTAAATGACTACTAAAATGATTATGAGACAAATAAAACAACGCAAGTCAAATGAAGTGATAATGGCGATAGTGTACGATTAGGATATTTATTTTCCTCTCAAACTGATACTTTTCATTTGGTGTAAGACTTTTCGTTTTAAGCTGTGCAATATCCTACTATATTTATTACGATAAATAAAAAATAAAGTTTAAAATACTCCATCACTATACACTCCATGACTATAACCTACCATGTATTATAAACACCGGGCTTCTTTCCTTTCCTCACGGCGTAGAAATACCTCCCCTTCACCATCTCTGCTGTTCCAAGGCACACACTTCTGCGTATAATGCTGTAGAAACCTAACAATTTCAACATAACCTTTAATATCGGTTTAAAAACTGACTCAGTATTTGTGTCTCTGCGCTTTGCGTGTTTCACAGAAGCCTGAAGACGATGACATCCTCACAGCAGAACGTGGTACGAATCATCTTTTAAAAATAACGAAAACTACCACTTTAAAATCAAGGTAATAGTAAAAATAAAAACTCCAACACCTTCCCTTGTTTGCATCAAAACCTAACTCAAATCACGTCTCCCCGTTGCCCATAAACTCAACACTTGCTTTTCCCACCTCCTTTCGTCTCTTCCCGTCTGTGGTCAAATAAAATGCAGCAGACAAGAAACACATTGCACACGACTTCCAAGTTATTCTATGGTAAAATTTAAGACAGGTGTGCATGTAACAAAATGCGCACTCTGCTGGTTGGAAGACGAAGACATCTAAACGTATCTAATAAGATACCGCAGTTTGTACTCTAAATACACAGCTATTTTATATAAATTTAAAAAAAAATAATATCACAGCTGATGTCCTGGCTTATTTCATGATATACACAGTGAGATCCTCGCATTAGTTAGCCACTAACAACCAAATTAACCAGACTCTCTTAATGGTCTCCTATTGCTTTTAATATTTCATATTTTCTTATTTCAGATACAAAAATAGACACCTGACTCTAAAAGGATGCCAGCTGGCTCCAGACAAGATCTATAGCTCTGGAGAAATACAGTATGAATGTGTCTGTGTTATGCATTGCAGCTGTACTAGCAATAAGCAATATTTACATTTTCCTGGAGATCAGCAATCCTCCCTGTTTGTGTGAGGATACAGTCCCACATTGTCATATAGAGCAGACGACAATATTTGATATTGTTACAAAATAAAGGGAGCAGTTAAGTAAAATGTTGTTAGGTTAAATGTGAGAAATGGCATGTGAGTTTTTTTTTTATTATATTCTCTAGCAATATAGTGTAGTGCTCCGGGGTTCACGTGGGTATGCGCCCTCGCCTCTGCTGCCTCAGGTCGGCCCCCCACCGTCGGCTGCGGTCTCTGCTATTCATAGGGAAGGGCAGTGACGTCACCGCACTGGTAAGCCGGCTCGAACAACCTGCAATGGTGGCCGTATGTGTTACACTCTCCCCCGCTTAATTCACCGTCCTCGGTGAAGGGCTATCCCATCCCACTGCTGACACCAATGTAGCGCTCCAGGGTTCACATGGGTATGCGCCCTCACCGCTGCCGCCTCAGGTCGGCCCCCCACCGTCGGGGACTCGAACCCAGGCCTCCGACATCACTCAACAGGGACCATTTGAGCTAAAGGGAAATCTCCCTTCAGCCCGACGGCCACGGTCCCTGCTATACACAGGGAAGGGCAGTGATGTTACCGCGCTGGTAAGCCAGCTCGAACAACCTGCAATGGTGGCCATATGCGTTACAATAGTAATAAAATCGGATTCAAAAGCTGTACATTCAAAAGAAAATGTATTAACAATACTTAAAGCACAACTACACAAAGTCAAACAAAAACACATATGTACCAGTCTATGTGTTTCAAAGGCCTTCCTCCTACAGACTTAGAAACCCATTTTGCAGGCCAAAATGAGAACATCCCTATGTCCTAATAAAAGAATACAGCTCAGAACTACATCTCCTTTCCTATAACATGGGCGTCCAGAAGTGAATTGGAATCAATCTAGAAATGTATCACAAGCTAGAAGGGTATGTTTTAAGTCTGAGGATTCCAAAATATAGGAAATTAGAATTGTCTAAAATAAGTAGGACAGCAAACTCTCTAAAATAATGATCAGATTACTAAGCAAGAGTCTGGTCTCCAAGACTGATGAGAGCAAGTTCCTCTCACATGCTCTAGCTTTGAGGAAGAGAAGGGTGATAGTTTCTTCTATTCTGCCTTCCCCTTGTTTTCTCCCTTTCTCCTTTCGTCATGCTGTTTTCTACAGCCATTGAAGGCTCTAATGATTTACTATGAAGCTAATTAACCAGAGTAAATCACCAGAAACCCGCTCTAATTATCTGTATTTACCTGGCTCACTTCTGAACAAGACTGTGAGTAGTGCAATCCGAATGTGAACTGCAAACGTTAGGGAAACTTTGATACCTACTGTAGCTCATAACAATATAATGTATTGTTATTAAACATTTAAAGGGCCCAGAGATAACAGAGACATTACAACTGGATTGTGAATGAACTGTTAATTTGCATGAATGTGTCACTATTGCTTATAAAACTACTATATCTTTGTGGAGGGACCAGCATCCAAGCACCTCTCATTGCAGAAAACAGAGCAGCCCACATAGTTCCAAAATGTCTTTGCCCCTTCGCATCTAATCTCCCCTTCCTTGCTTGTACAGTAATTACACAATATTACAAACAATGTGTTTTGATGACAGTTAGCCAACCCATGATCACTAAGAAAGGTGCCTCTTTCTTTAAAAAAACCCAACATTTGGTAAGGACAATTGACCAGGTAAAAATATATCACCCCTCTGCTTTGGAAAAGAGGTAAAATTCTGAATTGTCAGAATAATTATAATTATTATTTACCGACACCTGAAGAAGGCTCCTCGGCCAAAAGTTGTGTCTCTTTTCTTTTCGGCATGGAATAAACTTTTACCTGTTCCTAATTATTATTTATAATATAATATTAATAAATTATTTTATTAATGATTTGACTTATCTGAAGAGACATATACAGTAGCACATTTGCCCATTAATACAACTGGGAAGTTTACTGGCACAATTTGAGGTATGCAGCATTTACAAGCATACAAACAGCAGTACCGCTCCTAAATATAAGCACGTCACTGTCCAGTTTTTACTGTCTAGTAAAAAATAATTTTGAAAAGCAAGAGATTTCCAAGACTGCAGGGAAGGGACTTGATTTGATGACTGACTTTATGACTGTTTTTCAAGACATTACATGCTCAAGTATCTAATTAAAACTGAATGTATTCATCTATTATGTGTTTTAATACTTTATGAAACCAATGAATACCTGGAACATCTCCAACTATAAGGGTGTTATGTCGTAGGAAGAAGGTACACTTTGCATTTCAATTTTTTTAATTATAAAATAATAAAATGTTAATAGAATAAATTATTGCGTATTTCTGATTTTTTTGGAAGTACGTATAACCAACATAGCGTGGACGTTGTTTCTTTAATTTAACAGCACCTGTTTCACGTAATCATTGGAGTTTATATTAACAATAATAACACATTTTAGCTTCGGTACGTTTCAATTAGAGTGTTCTAATTCCTACTCCTACAGATTGTCTGTGTAGTAGTCAAATGTTCATAAATCAAGTTAAGGCTGAGAATAAGTTTCCCCCTCCACAGAGTCCCCTTTACTGTTAAGCAATATAAAGAACGTTTTTACTCCAATGCATAAAAGCTACACACAGCACGAACACAACATTCTCGAAACGTATAATGAGAATCCAGGAATAAGAGGCAGCCTCTTCAACAGAAAGTGCTGGCAGAATTATTTTTATTCTGAATTGTTCACCTGATTACAGTACACTAAGATCTCAAATTAAACCAAAATATATATAAAAACCGACCCCGGTTGCAGCTTGCACTTTGACCCGGTGAGTCGCACAGTACTTTCGAATGACTGTTTTCCCACAATCCTTCAGTCGCCGCGCTTTTACCCGTCTCTCGCGAGAGTTCGCTCTCTTCCTAGGCCGTCACTGACTGAGGTAGGTTGCTGGTAGTGTAACAGAGATTATGCTTTCAAACAAAAAGTAATTAAAATACGCACTAAAGAGAATGTTTTGGTTCTTGATTTAATAAAGAATGAAGGGATGCGTTAGATTCTTGTCTCTTTGTTTGTGGATGGCTGTTCAGTGAAGGTAAAAGGAGAGGGTTGTATCTGGCGGTGTGTTGGAAGGATACGGACAGCCATAATCGTTCGGGCCCCAAGTGTGTTAGTCTAAAGCGTTCAAATTTAATGCAAGAATTTCACACAAAGACCTGTTAAAGAATATAGATTAACTTCCCCTATGGATGGCATATCTGTCGGTTTACTTAGGAGCAGTCCCATTTAAACGTAAAAGTTTTTGTTGTAACTATTTGTTGCATTTCTCATACTTATAACCAGTTTCGTTTTAAGACGTGTTTGAGCTATGCGTGTATGTTTGTTTTACTACTATAAACGGTCGATCCTGTCTTTTAGCATTAAAAGAGCATACAAATATAAACGTGTTTTTGGCGTTAAGCAGAAAAGGGCGTCCATCTGATTATTTGATTGATACGTGTACCACCTCTTTAGTTCATTTCAGTCTTGGGAGCCTGAAGAAAATGCCTTTCAATTTCTGATTAGAATATTTTCCTCCTCACTAATGTATAGTTTTCTTTTGTTCCACCTTTGATAGGCCATGTTCAGTACCAGCGCTAAAATCGTGAAGCCCAATGGCGAAAAGCCCGACGAGTTCGAGTCGGGCATTTCCCAGGTATGAATTGAATCAAAGTCTTTGACCAATTTGTGAATTTAAAGTTCTGGTTATAGTTGCCACTTCGTCCGTTGTGTGGTATAGGGCCATTTTGATCTTGAGTTCGTTGTATAAACATCCGAGGTTTCACCTTTGCGTATTTCAGGCTCTTCTGGAGTTGGAGATGAATTCTGACTTGAAGGCTCAGCTGAGAGAGCTCAATATCACTGCTGCTAAGGTTTGTGAGCTAGTGTGACTTCTAAGATGCTCTGGTGTTAAACATTCGTTTTTTTTTCTTGGATGGTGGGGGTTTGGATAAAATAAATGTATACCAAGTAGGTAGCTGTGTTAGCATGCGTAGGCTGCAAAAGAACAGGTAAAGGTTTATTCTTAAACGTTCACCGGGACAAGCATTTTTTGTTAAATATTCCTTATTGCTTTCATTGAGCTTTTCAAAACATTTGACATTGTTGTACTTGACCCCAACGTGGACATCCTGTGAGGTTGCTCTCACATGGCTCTGTTCGTGTGGCGTATGGGAGCGTAGCACTTCACAGTGCTTTGACGTACAGTCCCGTTCCACGACGTTGGAGAGCAAGCTTGTCCCCGGCCTTCTGGCTGGTGAGGACAGCGTCCTGTATATTCCTACATCTTCCCAGAGTCCTTGGGCAGTTACTGGGGAGAAAAACCATGCAGTGCACAACTTCTGCTAATCAAGTGGAAGATTAAGTCTTTACACTAGTGATTATTTCTACATCTGTCTTATGTATTTTGTTGCAGTGTGATCGTAGGTTGTATTTAGTCTGTGGTAGTTTTCTGTTCTAAAGTAGTTATTTTTATTAGAATGAGATATTCTATTTATGTTTTAAGGAAATTGAAGTTGGTGGTGGCAGGAAGGCTATCATCATCTTTGTGCCAGTGCCTCAGCTGAAATCTTTCCAGAAGATCCAGGTGCGGCTTGTACGAGAGCTGGAGAAGAAATTCAGTGGGAAACACGTAGTCTTCATTGCCCAGGTACGTTTGGCCTTGGGTCGTCTTGTAATTATGGCCAGGTACCTTTGCTGTCTTACCTGAAGCTCTATATCTTGGTTTAACAAAAGTTTAACCCTTTCCCTTTGGTTTGCACATTATTAAACCATGTTCATAAAACTTTGCTTTCTGGATTTCAACCATGAAATAAGAATGTAATGTGCTGCCTATCTTATTTCCCCTTGGTTTTGATCCCTGCTGGAATTTAATAAGGTGGAATTACAAATGAAGTGGAATTATTGTCCGATCATATTGGGAGACTTTTCCAAATGTGAGCTTGGAGTCACTAGTCACATGTACTTCAGAGGCTTTCCTTCTTTAACATGGACAGATGCTCCTTTTACGTGTAAATTTAGAAAGCTACATGGTTTTACTAATTGCATTTACGTAGCGCTTTTCATCCCAAAGGATCCCAGAGCGCTTTACATATAAGAGGGGACCCACTTCATCCACCTGTGAAGTGCAGCACCCACCTGGGTGACGTGCGGCAGTCATTATGTGCAAGAGCCCCACTACACAGCAGATCAGGTAGTGAAGTGAGCAGTTGTCACTACTTGAATTAAGGAGGAGCATGAGGTAGGCCACATTGGCATTTAGCCAGGGCACTGGTTTAATATGTCTTCTCTTCTGACATGGTGCCATGGGATCTTTAAGAACCGTATAGTCCTGGACTTGGTTTAATGTTTCATCTGAAGGACGATGCCTCCTATAGCAGTGTTCCCAGTCACTATGCTGGGGCATTAATTTGGACATTCTGATCACAGGGGAAGCATACTTCCTGCTAGTCCATAAAAATTACTTAAACAGCATTTCAGTTTTCCTTGTAGGTCTCCCATCTCAATACTGACTAGTTTAGCTTCTGAGATCTGATAAGATCCGATTTGAAGGTGGTACTGCTGTGATTAACATAGACAATGATGTTGTATACAAGCCATGTCTTTCAGCTTTGGTGCTTATTTTTGCTTTTATGCTGATTTAATTTGAATCTTCAGACTTGATCCAGAATTGCTAAACCCCAACGTGGACATCCTGTGAGGGTGCTCTCACATGGCTCTGTTCGTGTGGCGTATGGGAGCGTAGCACTTCACAGTGCCATGACGTACAGTCCCGTTCCACGACGTTGGAGAGCAAGCTTGTCCCCGGCCTTCTGGCTGGTGAGGACAGCGTCCTGTATATTCCTACATCTTCCCAGAGTCCTTGGGCAGTTACTGGGGAGAAAAACCATGCAGTGCACATTATTTTACCTTAATTATAGCCTGGGATTGTGAATTTGAATGTACTGCTCTGATCTAAAAGATCTTAGGTTTTATTCATATCGGATGAAAAGGGTATGCTAATATGGTTATATGTATAGTGGTAGGTTTTGATTGGTTCTTTTCTCTGTTGGTGGTTTTACTGCTATATTACTACAGTAAAATCCCAGCAGGCTGTCTTACAGCATGTTGAATGTTTTTTTAACAGAGGAGAATTCTGCCCAAACCAACAAGAAAAAGCCGCACAAAGAACAAGCAGAAGCGTCCCAGGAGGTATGTTCAAAAGCGTAAATATTTAATAAAGTACATACTCTAGAATCTGGTTATTAACTTGTTACTTTTACGTGTGGAAATAATTCTAAATAGGCAAAAATACTTCTAGATCACTGAATATTTGCATTTACCTCAATGGTATACTAGTAAATACTGAGAACCTTTAATTCATGTTAGACACACTTTCTCACCCAACGTGGACATCCTGTGAGGTTGCTCTCGCATGGCTCTGTTCGTGTGGCGTATGGGAGCGTAGCACTTCACAGTGCCATGACGTACAGTCCCGTTCCACGCCGTTGGAGAGCAAGCTTGTCCCCGGCCTTCTGGCTGGTGAGGACAGCGTCCTGTATATTCCTAAGCCTTCCCAGAGTCCTTGGGCAATTACTGGGGAGGAAAACCATGCAGTGCACAACTTTCTGTATCAAATGTTAAAATTTGACAGTTGATGTTAAAATCGGAGTGCTAAATCTAGCCATTTTCAAATTTGTACAGTAACGCTATTGAATTTGTAGTTAATTATATAACTATAGGAGCATTAGAATAATTTTCAAATTGCATTTTTAAAGTAATAAAATACTGTAAAAATCCATCTGATTGCACTTTAGTCATAGCTTCATGTGTTCTAGAAATCTAAAGTTTGTGTTGATAGGTTGGTATACTTCAGAATCTTTTCTAAAGATAGAAACTATAGACATTTATAATCAAAGTTTTCAAGAATTTCAAATGTTATTCAATAATTTTAGACAAATTGTACGTTATATGGTTTGCAGTAATTAGCTTTAAACTAATTTTAGTGTATGGTGAAAAACATGACACCTGAGATTTTTTACTATTTTATTCTCTCCGTCAGTTTTTAAACTTTATACTGTGTGCTGCCACCAAATGTTTTTAAAGTTCTGATAAAATTTAGAAACTCAAAGGATGCTGTTGTATTATGCTGGTACTCGCCATAAGACATAACTGAGGTGAATTAATCAAACTTATATATTCTAATTGTATATGATAGTTTAAATTGAAGATCCATTGATCTGTTTCAGCCGTACACTGACTGCAGTGCACGATGCCATCCTCGAAGACCTGGTCTTTCCAAGTGAAATTGTTGGCAAGAGGATCCGTGTGAAACTGGACAGCAGCCGACTCATTAAGGTTCACCTTGACAAGGCCCAGCAAAACAATGTTGAACACAAAGTAAGTTAGTCTCAAGAACTCTAATTATGTTTGACCCACCTCCCCCCCCACCCTCTACAACGTGGACATCCTGTGAGGTTGCTCTCACATGGCTCTGTTCGTGTGGCGTATGGGAGCGTAGCACTTCACAGTGCCATGACGTATAGTCCCGTTCCACGACGTTGGAGAGCAAGCTTGTCCCCGGCCTTCTGGCTGGTGAGGACAGCGTCCTGTATATTCCTACATCTTCCCAGAGTCCTTGGGCAGTTACTGGGGAGAAAAACCATGCAGTGCACATTTTAACTCTGGTATTCTTAAGTTGCTGTCATTAATGACAATATATACTGAAAAAACTATATATGCATTTTGTTGAGGCACAGATTAACTTTACTGCACATATTTAAATGTTTAATGTGATGTTCAAGTTTAATCATTGGAAAGGCTTTTTACTTATTAAAATGAGTGACAAGTTGTTGTTTTTTTACCATTTTAGGTTGAGACCTTCTCTGGTGTCTACAAGAAACTCACAGGCAAAGATGTTGTATTTGAGTTCCCAGAGTTCCAGCTGTAAAGTGATGACGACTAAATAAATTTATTGTCATGTTTTTCCTTATCTGGAGTGGTTTAATGGTATTTTAGAATTTGAATTTATTTTATGGGAAACTATAATAAAAATAACTATTTTGAACATTGGGCGGTTACTGGGAGAAAAACCATGCAGTGCACAGTAATACCTTTACATAGGTTTCAGTTTATTGAACCTATTGGTTCACAATTTTTTTTAAAACTTCTGCAGTTCAGGTGCAGTTAGCTGAAGACGAGCACTAAACCAGCATGGAACTCTGATTGTTTGATAGGGGGGGGTCTTCCGTAATTCCTTGAAAACGGGAGTTTTGCTTAAAGATAAAGAAATGCCTTTCAGCCTGCACACAATTGTCCATATGGGATTCCTGCCACACAGCTGTTAATCTTGCATAATGGTGCTGGTCAAACAGGAGGCCTAGTATCAGGCGACCGGAACAACTTGGCATAAGTTCTACAGGTGTCTTCCATGTCTAGTCAATGTATATTTTAAGGAGTAGCTTAAAGAAATTTGTAAGTGAGAAATGTGAAAGCTTTGGGAATCAACTGTACTTTGTTTTCCCTTCTGGCTTTTTCTCCAGTGAAATATAATCCTTTTAATGGTGTGCAGTGTTAAGTGGGGCTTGGTAACGTATTTTTTATACGTTTACTACTGCACCTTGGAAGCAAAGCATATAAAACCTTTCAGTTGGGTAGCTGCATCAGCATACGTAGGCTGCAAAGGAACAAGTAATAGAGTTGAAAGAATACGCCTTGCGTTTTCTTTTTAGCATGGAATAAACCTATTGTTTATATACAGCTTTACATATTCTTTCACTTTGAAAGCATGTGAGGAAAAAGTGGAATTCGGGTAACTGGCAGCACAATGTACTGTTAAATATTCTTATGTATAAGGTCTAAATATCCTTTATTATTTTTCCTCGTTTCTGGTCTGACTGGCAATGTGTTGGAAACATAAACCATGGTTAGGATGTAATAAAGCATAATTCTAGTTTAGGTTTGGGCAACTCCAGTTCCTGAGAGTCCTAGAGATAGTATAGGTGCTTTCTGATTTAATACAATGCTTGGACTTAAATAGGAAAGAACCTGGGGGCCAGAGTGGAGGTGTCTGGCTTTGTTCAGCCTTGGCCAGGCTACAGGCGTGGACAGAGTAAATCTCGAGCAAACAAGATGAACCTAGATGGTTTTTAAAGGATAAATCAAATGTATCAATGATCACTTTTTTAACAGAAACTGGTCAGCCTAATTTCTTCTATTGCACAAGGAAATACATTGTTTAACAAAACACATCTTTCTAGTGACAAGGTGATTTTGTACAATACCCATGATGGTACGATGAGAATTTGCCATCTAAACTGTTAATGGTACAGAAAATTAGTTTTTAACAGTGCTTCAAATTTATACATTCATATACATTGGGTGCCCACCTGTTTGAACGACAGCCTGGATATGTATCTTTTTGGAATTCCCACATGCTGGGCTGCTCTTTCTTTCTAGGTACAGTATATGCCCTCACTACATCGCAATGTATGGGGAAAGTGCCCTGAAGACCTCATCACATATCGGGAGTGTATGACAAGTCTAGTAGTATCAAATGTTAGAAATCACTTCATATTACGTTTTACAGGTGCGATGTAATAACTTTAGTCATATGAAGATTAAACAGCTTTCCTCTGCAGATGTGCAGCCTAACTTATCTCCTGACAGCCGTATCTCCCACTACAGATCCCTAGTTCTCTGTAGAATGGGAAACTTAGAAAAAAGAACTGCATTTTGTGATTGGTGGATTGCCATAGAGACAGATGCTCTACCAATTCTTTTTGCCAATCATTGTGATTTTATCTATAAGGGTATACCCTAAGATATTTTTTTTCTGGTAAGAGGAGAACGTTTTATGCCCTAAAATTTCCAGTTTCCAATTTTTTTGCCCTAGAGACATGCTGTACCAATTCTTTTTGCCAGTTATTGTGATTTTTTGTCTATAAGGGTATACCCCTTCTTGTGAGAGGAGAACGTTTTACTCCCTAAAATGTGCCGTTTCCAATTTTTTTTCGTTTGTTTAAGCTCGGGGATGACTAAAATTGTTTGGTGTTGCCTGGAAACAGGTCTAAGCTTGGGATCTGAAGATACCCAACGTTTACAGTGTGCATTCACATTTTATGTATAATTCTTGGTTTTCATATTAAACTACCAATGACTCTGTGTATTAGCATTGCCATCTTGTAGTCTCATCACACCTCAGAGCAAGCCTCTGCCTTTTTTAAGTACTGGAATGGGAGACATCTAAAGCATTGTGATTGCTGTTTTTTGTTTCAACTGTGCCCATAATCACCAGTGCTAACTGTTGCATGTAACTGCTTACAGGTATCTGCTTATTGATTTCTCTGTATTCTGTGGTTTGTTTAAAAAAAAATTCCAACAACTTCAGCACACAGTGCTCGGCATGTTGTCCTCACCAATTAAGAATTAATTTCAGGCTAAATAGGTAATCGAATTATTGATCAATTTATGAACTGACAGGTGGGAATGACAATGTTACTAGACAACTCCCACCATGCTTTTTATTGTTGAATAAGTACATTTCAGCTGACACACCTGAATGAACATAAGGTAATTGCCAAATAGAAATTTCACTCAGCTTTTTTAAGAGCTGAATGCAAGTTAAATAAAATGTGTTAAATCAAAAACTGATGGAAAAATGGTTTCATCAGGGAATTCCATTTCCATTAGAGATTTTCTCCAATAAAACCAGGAAAGTGTGATAAAAGTAAAAAAATATATACAGTAAAATGTTTAAAGTTATTCCTTATTCATAAATTAAGTCAGAGAAAAGGATGGTTCTATATTTTTAGGTTGTGCTTTCTAATAAAGAAAAACCTTCTGTCTGCTTATAAGATTAATGTAACAAACTTTCCCATGCAATTATCTCTGACCAGGACAGCTGACATTTCTCAGTGAGGAAATGTTTACTGATAATGTTGAGAACTGTTCTCTTAGATTTCTGTGTTGCTGAAAAGGAAGACTTCATCCCCTTGGCAAACTGAAAGCTGTCAGGCTTCTGTAAACAGGGCTATGAGTTTCAGTTGTGCATTGCCTCAGCAGGCAGAGGATACTTGTTGCTGTTGTGAGAATCTAACACATTTTAAAGGTAGGTGACCATTCAAGAAATACTGGATTGGACTGCTTTGCCACACATTAATATTAAGGAAAATGTCTTTGTGCCAGTGCGTGATTCCAGAGTGTTCAGATATTCAGATGATTTTTTGTAGCTTTGATAAGCAGTTTACCTACTTTCTTTGTCTCCTTTATTTATTTAATGTAGAAACCCATTCTTGTGCAATAATGTTTCATCACAAGCCCATTTTCATTTTCTTTTTTAAGAGAGGCTGACTGGTTAATCTATGAAGTAAAATGACAGTCCAAGTGGTTTGGTTGTGTTTATTTTTTTGACCATGTTGTCAGTCGAGAACCAAAAATAAACTTCTATGTAAAAGTCAAATAATTTTTAAGAGCCTTAACGTGTTGACTTTGATAAATCACATGAATATAATTGAATTAAAAAGTTTCTCCCTTTCTAGTGTTATAATTGAAGCTAACTAATGCTTTCTGTCCAACACTATACATATAAATATATTGATTGATCATGTTTTCTAATGCCATACTGTAATAGTCATAATATGCTGAGACATTGGTCAATGCTTTTACATTAACCGATATGCAATGTGTTTAATTTTTTACATTTATTTGAACATTTTCATATAAAAAGGTTGTGCAAACAAATGGTAACTTAGACTGACTTTTTACATATGCTTTCTGGATAATTAAGATTATCCTATTAGTACTACTATTATTTTGAGTCAAAGCTAGGGCTGTCGAACATGAAATGAACACGGCAATAAGTGTACCGTACCATTTTCTATGTAACTTGTAGAAAGACGTTTGCATTTTAATAAGATGCTATCACTGTAAAAAGTGATAATTGATTAGGAGCCTCGTTGTGGTGTGCCAAGCCTACCTGTTTACAGTGACATTGGCTGAATTATGCTTCTCATGGATTTATTGCTATCATTAATCTTGACATGGCTTGTACAGCTGTTCGGCACGTTATTCATCACCTTGAGGTCACCCTGGAAGCAGCCAATAGACACAATATATCATTGCTTGCCTCCATGGAACAGAAGTGGAACTAGCTAAAATGGTATCAAAAGTTACCCCAGAGTATGTATATTTTTTAAAGTCCAGTCTACTTCATTCTCCAAAAATAAAAATGACCACTGATTTTGTGATTGTGAATTGGTCCAAAATTTTAAGATTTATGGGAGGGATTTAATAGGTTACAGTATCTTGAATATAAAACATTCTTCGATATTGTAAAATACTGACTAGTAGAAATTGTGTACAACAGGGTTTTGAGATGCTACCATAGTAATTTTTTATTATGTGGTGAGCATTTCATGTTGGCTTGCACTCTATTGCACAAGCGTACATGAAGTTGCCCGATAAGATTTTAAATGGATGCCCGATTTTTCTGTGATTACATTAAGAGTTAAAACAGCAGTTCATGACTTATGACGATACCTGAATGTGTTGGTTCTTCAACCCAGGAGTCAGTGGCCTCTAAGCCTTCGTTATGAGAGGAGATCTGTTTTTACTGGATGGCCTCATTAGCCTGCTGTGGCTGTCTTTACTGAGGTCTGCTCATTCTCAACACATCGCTGAAGAACCCTGCTCTTTACAGATCCTCATTCCAGGGCTGAAAGGTATTGATTAAATATATCCAGCATTGACAAGGAGCATAAGCACTGTTATCCCAGAGAGGGGCGTAAGTGTTTACCACAAGGCATTGATAGACATTTGGCCTGCATCATTGTTTAGTATTTGTTCTTCTAAAAAAAGAAGAACAAGAAAAAGACGAAGATTTATTTATAATCACATTTATTGTAAGACATCAACTTTGCCTTTATCCTGTGCCAAAGAAGTCTTTTTTTTCCTGAAAAAACAAATTACCCAACAGCAAGAGTGTATTTATAATGTGCATTAAACACATTCAGAAACTTGACTAGAAGGCTAATTAGAGTATGGACTTAATTACTTGAAGCAGAGTGATGTCATCATCGTTTTGTCTTTTGATAAGTCATTGAATTACACTGACAGCTGCTAATGAAAAAAAATGTTGGTGTGTGTAACTGAGTGAACAGTAGTGGCAGAGTAACTGATCACAAGGATTTGTTTTTAACTGTGCTTCAATGAGAATATTAGACTATTTTGCTACTTACAGTTAAGTTAATGTACTTAAATGGATTTTGAAATACTGCACCAGAGCACAGCTCTAGTACCTACTTTCCCTCAACATTAGAAACGGACTAGAAGTCAGTGAAATCTGTGAACTGTTTGTGTGTTTGTGTTGGAAGAATGTGAACCACATTCCTTTCACAGCCGTTGTTTACACCTGTGACAGGAGATGTGGGTGACAGGGGGGAGAAAGGAGCACCTGGGAGGCCAGGAAGAGCAGGACCCCCAGGAGAGGCTGGTACTGCAATTTGTTTTATAATTAAAAAGACTAACCTTTCATCTTTCCCGGCGGAAGCATACGTTTTTCTTTCCTTTGTTTTATTTTGTCCAAGACTAGATTCCTGATTTATTCGACTTTAGAATTGTGTTTTCAACCATTCATATCTAAGAGCTCTGAGCCCAATGTAGTAGAGTAACAATGGTGAAAATCAGTGTTTACTACACCATACACCAGTGACATAGTGATGCTGTGCACTGAAAGAGCACAGCTGAGCATGGTTCAGATTTCTGATGGAGGAAGGTGACATTGAAATTGGTGTTTTTAATAATGTAACACCTGAGACTGGTCTATAATTGTGTGAAGTTTGACCTCCAGCACATCAAACAAGCTTGTAAGGATTACCAGAACTGCTGAGTGTTTACTCCAAGGAGCTGGGTCACAAAGCAGAGCAGGGCTCAGAGACCCATTGAGAAACTATCAGTGATGAATTGAGTTTTAGGCTGATAAATACAGCATTGGCAAAATAAAGACATTGGGATACAAATATTGAACTCTCATATGGCCTCCCAATATTTAGACAGGATCTAAAATTTTTAAACTATTTTTTGTTTTAAGCCCCCAATCAAAGAAACACAAATGAGATGGTGTAGTTGGACAAACCCTGTTACTCTCTCTGCCTCTAAATTCTTCCCTCTCCTCCACAGCAACTTCCTCTGCTCTGTACCTGTTTTTATGTTCTTATTAATAAGTGTTATTGTGTCTCTCTTTTAAGTATTTCACAGATACATTAATCACTGCAATTTCCAAATGCATTTTCCTTGAACAATTTGTTGAGTACCTGAAGTGATTTAAGATTGCTCTTGATATTTTATAAATATATAAATATATCAGATATGTTATCTGATCCTCCTGACAAAAGGAAATATAAATAGATTTTCGATTACCGTTTTACTGGTTTTCAGGTGGCACAGTTCATATTTAGGTTCAGAGAGTTTTTGCCCCCAAGTACTGTAAACACTTAGTAGAAATGTTTGTGGATGGATATATTGCTTAATTTAAGATGAGGTAATCGAATGCATTACAGCATCACCAATTAATGGTATAATGGAATCCCTGAGATTGCATTAAAACTTTCAGCACTGAGCCATATAAGTCAATAAATTAAACACTGTGGCAGCTGTATCCTTCCCAAATACTCAATTAGAATGATCATGCCTTACTGCATACTGACACCTAGTGGAAAAGTTCTGTGTTCTACCCTTTATGTAAGAGTTTAAATCCTACAGACATTCTACACATGCTGAAGCAAGCCATTAAATAAATTCAAATACAGTAGAGAAGGAATTTCTCTCATTAATCTCAATAACTGATAAAGAATAAATTATTGTCAGTCTTAGATAGACCTTAGATTTGTTTTACTTGAAACATAATTTTAGTTTTTGCACCGTTTTCTCTCAATAACTAGTCACTGTACTAGATGGGTGATTGCAGGACACTAAGAAGCATTTCATTTTAGATACTATTTGAAATTTTAATGACATTTTTATGAGATGGCTTTCCTCATGGTGACAATTGTTATTGGATTACTAGTAGTTTGCATTGTTAGGGTTTGGAGAAACCAGTTCTTCAGAATGTAAAAAATATATACTAATCATGAAAAGCGATATCAGTCCATTTATTCATTTTTTTAGAAAAATATAATATATGCATAATTATCAAACATTCTTGTTGTCATTTTGACTAATTGATCATTCATGACTATGGTACTCTCGAGTGACTTTGAGGCATAAATACATGACTACCTCACTGGTGAGAATGTCAAACCTGGTGGAAATCAAACATGGAAAGGAGCAAATATGCCTTATTTATTAAGAGAACCATGCTTTAGCATAATTGTTTTTATAAAAACCCTGTTTCCTGCTGATTGGGGAGTTCACTGAACACCAATTTCTAACCAGTCAAACACACTGGGTCACTGATAGACCATGATCTGGGATATGACAGGTCACGACACTTCATCAAAGTCCATGGTACAAGTGTAATATTCTGTGCAGGAATAGTTAATCACTACAGACCTCCACTGGTAGTGATTGATGGTAACCTGGCTGCAGCATATTACACTGATCAATTTCTCTGACCTCACTTGCAGCCCATCCTGTGGGGACATCCTGATGTGACAAAATTTAAACAGGACAATGCATGCCCTTGTGCTTTTTTGCGAGATAAGATTGTGATAGTCATGGCTAGCACGCCCTTCTTGCCAGAGAACAGTCTGCTGAACAGTTACGTGATGATCTGGGGCAATGTGTGGCGTATGCGGCTCAGAGACCAGTGAGCCAGCACATGCTTATTCAAGCTGTCTGAGAAGAATGGGCCGAAATCCTTCAAGAGAGCCAGCTGGGGTTACAAGATGTACAGTTTATTGTGATTCCAACAGTAGCCACACACAACAAGCCTGTGACTTTCGCTGTAGGCACCCTGTTGATCAACCCCATTGTCCCCAATTGACATTATGTCCGTTCAACATAATGACTCTACACTTATTACAAAGAAAGATTTTCTCATGTTGTTAGCTTTATAAATTTGTTGCAGTTATAAATTATACATTTCCTTTGCTTTTCAATGTAGTTTATATACAGAAAACAAAAATACTGTGCTCATATTTTCCCCCAATAACCTGTGCAATTATTTTTTCGACAGGGAATCCGGGAGTCAAGGGACAAAAAGGTTTAATGGGCCGCCATGGGAAAATAGGTCCCATTGGCTCAAAAGGTAAATCGTTTTATGAAATAGTCAAATCTATGAAAATAATGATGTTTCAGGCCACCAAACTGTTCTAACCAGAAAATATAATCATTATCAATAAAATTAAAGGTAAACACTGAACTTCTTTAACTTTGCGTTATTTATTTTTAACGTAAATAATCAAGAACAATACATTACAGGAACAAGCTCTGTCCAAATTACCCGTCAGTGTTTCTAAGCAAGATGCCAAAGATTTACGTGTAACGCAGTGAATAAAAATAGACATAAAAGTAACATAAAATGCAATGTATCTTCACCAGGTGAAAAGGGAGATATGGGAGATGCTGGACCACAGGGGGCTAACGGGGAACCAGGTATGTCTTATAAATATTAATTTAATTGCATTAACCAGTAATAATGTTAACAATCTGGAAACTGAAACTGCATTATAGTAAAAATGTTGAATACTTCTGTCCTGAAAGAGTCAAACACATCTTTTTGGTATTCTGGAAGTGAGTCTCATTTCTCTGCATCATAAAACAGCAGTCCAGGGAATGTGTAGTTTGAGCTATTTACCAGCTGAGGCTCCCACTGAGATTTGCCAGATGAACAGAGCTTTGGATGTATAAGGGCTTCACTTGGGACAGATGAAATTAATATTTAATTTCTCAGACATCAGTGCCATGTCAACGTGTTGTTACCCATGTGGCCTTGAATGTTATTTTCTTTTTAATTGACTGACAGGTTTGCCCTGTGAGTGTGCCCCATTAAGGAAAATGATTGGTGAAATGGATATCCTTGTATCCCACTTAACAAGCGAACTAAAATTCATAAAAAATGGTAAGTCTCCAAGTTTGACAGCAGCTATGTATAAACCCCCCAAAAAATAATACAAGGAAGAATTAACTGTTAAATAGCTGCATTAATAAGATTCTGAAATGGCAGACACCGTTACAAAATGCAGATGAACTAAAAAAGCTCTTAAAAGCATTAGGAATGGATTTACACATTATGATTAATGTTACTTGGTATTAAACTCAGGATCTAAACAGTTTAACATCAATTAAGATGCTGATCCCCACCATGAAATTACGTTAATATAGCACGTGGTAGGCTGAGGTAGAATTTGTAAAAGCAAAAAGACATTTTGAAATAATCAGAACTACTGTACCTGATCAATGCCAAAAGGCTATTGAGACAGCTTCTAGCATTATTTGTTTAGTCCTAGTTTATGCAGAAAGCATAGTTCTTTTTCATTATTGGAAATCCAGCCTGTTTCTCACATACTGCAGATGCCCTCATTTACAGTGTTGTAAACTATTAAACTGTGAACTATCTCAATCTATGAGATGAGAGAAAGAAAACAGAAAGCCTCCAGTCAGATCTTCCTACCAGGTTTCACAAAAACAGCAAAACCTGGAGTGTTGGGGTTAGCATTGCTACTGTGTCTACTGTTTCTGCCATCGCCTCTAAAATAAAGTGCTTTTAAATGATCTTTTCTGATGTCAAACACGAAAATAGAATATTAAAGTTTGATTATAGAAATATAAGTGCTCACTTTCCAGCACTGCCCTCCCCCGCAGCTGTCACTGGTGTGAAAGAGACGGAAAATAAAATCTACATGTTGGTGAAGGAGGAGAAGCGCTACACAGAGGCTGAGGCCTACTGCCAGGGGAGGGGAGGACATCTGAGCATGCCTAAGGATGAGGCCTCCAATGGGGTCATTGCCTCTTACATCAGCCAGGCTGGTCTCAGCAGGGTCTTCATTGGGATCAATGACCTGGACAGGGAGGGCCACTTTGCCTATGTGGACAGATCGCCTATGACCACTTTTAACAAGTGGCGTGGCGGGGAGCCCAACAACGCATATGATGAAGAAGACTGTGCAGAAATGGTGGCCACAGGAGGCTGGAATGATGTGGCCTGCCACATCACCATGTATTTTGTTTGCGAGTTTGACAAGGACAGTGCATAATTAACTAAACAGAGTAGCAGTATCTGCGTCGGTTTCTGTCATTCAAATGTTCAAATTTCAAAGACTTGCTACAGTACAGTTCTTCCTCAGTTTGGTAAAAGGACATGTGTACCAGTGTATTGTATGCACATGACATAAAGTGACACAAGGCATTCTAATTGGAAAGCCATATGTTTCTGATGTGCCTTAAGTGAACTTATGAAAAATACTGTATATCTGATAAACCCTCATTACTGGTTCATCAGAATCAAGCTGCCATGTTATTAGTAAAAGAAACTATCATTTGAGACGTGTGGTTGACACTTTTTGATTGAACTGAAAATTGAAGAGGATACACTATTTACAATTACTAGCTGAACAGATATTGTTATTTTATTGCATCACGTCTTACATTCATCTTCTTATTGGAGTACAGCTGTATTCTTCAGCACATGAAAACATTGAAAACTTTTTACTTTTTGTAAGGAGAGGCAGGTAGGTATAGGAACATCAGAATTTCTTCTGCTTTAGCAACGATATCTTTTAAAATAAACATATAACTGTTGCTCCCATAGCATATTAATATGAACATAAAAATTCCAATGATTTTTATTATGGAAATATCAAAAATGGTTTCAACATAGTTTTCTTAAAAGCTCCATCTTAGTTTTGGGGAATGTTACCTGAACACTTTCAGAGTTTTCTGAAAACTGCGTGGAGTTTATAATGAAAGTTAGGGAGGAATGACAACAGGCGAGTTTAGTCAAATTCAGCTGTGGGTAATTTGCCAACATCATTTCCTCACCTAAAACATTTTAAATACTTAACAGTACGTTCTCCTTCTCTCCATCGCACACGTCTTTTTTAATCCCTCCCACACCCCATCTCCACACCTTGGTCACTCGCACTCTGCATGGCAATCCCAGCCTCCCCATCCTCTGGCCTTGTCCTTGGCTGAACCAGCCAAGCGGGTTCAACCAAATTTTGACTAAAACACTCCAGAATCCTTTCAGTACCCTTCATTCTTAGGTGTTGTTATTCCAAGTGAATATAATCGATGTTATGAAAACACGTTGTGGAAACGTATTTGCAGACTGTAGCGCACATTATTTTTGCATAATTGCAACCTTTATTATTTGTGGTTGATAAGTTGTACAAGAAAATGTTGTGTAAGACCAGAAATTAAAAAAAAAACTACGTGTTAATGGGTTTTAGATTATGTCTTCAAGTCCAAGGTTTGCTTTTCTATTTTTTATGAAAAAAATAAAATCATGTTACAGTGACTGATTTATTTGCATGGACCCATTTTGTCTAGTCAAAGTGTATTATTTACAGCAGGAGAAGCCTGTACACTTGGACTGTGTACCGAGCATGAGAGATCAAGTGGTGGAAAAAAAGGATGAATTGCTGTACAGGAATGACTGCAAAGCTGTGGCTTGGACAAAAATTCATACTGTTTAGGATAATAAATTGTTGAGTAAAGCAAAAAAAAAGAAATATGTATTCCTATGTAAGCATGCCTTGCTTTTCCCCAAAATCTTAAATCTATGTTGAGAGTCAAATGTATCAGAATTGTAATTGTATTTTAAAATCTTGTAGACTATTTAAATTTTCAGCTTATGTTCTGATTCATTTTTTCTAAGTGTATTCCTAAACTTGATACACTCTCAGGTGTTAAAACAAATAAACAAATAATTTGAATACAGGTGACATTGTTTGTCAAGGATTACTAATATGGTTTACTATGCTACTTTTCCAGTTATACAGAGTGAAAGAACCTCTCTTTTAGCCTAAAGTCGGAAAAAAGACAAAAAGTTATTTATAATAGGTAGCTGAATGAAGGGCGGTGAATATTGTTCAATGTTTGCAAAATGTGGATGTACAGAAGTCCAAATAATCGTTAGCACTAACATTAAAAAATAAAACAGAGAGGGACACATACTGTAATATTGGATGCCTAGGAAAAACCTTTATGCGATTCGATGTCATTGCAGTGAGGTGTTCTGAATTTTCCACTCAGTGTGGCCTGGGATACATGTTTCTAATTTATCTTCTAAAACTGTATGGACCTGGGTTATGAAGGCACAATGTATTTCTTGCCAAAACAATCATTAATAACTGTATTTGGACTCCTAAGTAACTTTTGTCACATCATCTTCATCATTGCCGTAACTAGAAGCATGAACCAAATTTAACCAGATTCAAAAGGTACCACAATGAAGGTATAAATGTACTGTATCTGAAAGGACCATGGATCAATGAAAGGGAATACACTTGATAATATCATAACTCGGCTACCAGGCTGTTAATTACAAGCTCAAGTTATTTTCCCCACTCCAATGATAATCCCTCCCATTGACAGTTCACTTTGAACTTTGTTCTACATATTTATACAGAGGTTACACAACCTAGAGAAGCTTTCCTTTAAAAGAATAGCCCATTTGCTGTAATTTATATGCACAGCTGAACAGGTAGGATTTAAAGGTAATTCCTTTTGAAATTAAAACATAGCAATTCAATTTATTCCATTATGTATTCATGACTTGGAATAATTTATTCTGCATTTATATGTGCATATATTTCTTGAAAGAATTTTCGTCATATTTCGCCACTATTTTTGTTGGATCATTTCCCAAATATAATTTAGTCATATATATGGTTGCATTTGCAATAGTTTCTTTCAAAGTCAGTATTCTAAAAAAGTGAATCATACGAATTTGATCTTGAAACGGTTATTGTAAAAACAAAGTAACTATTAAAACAATAATTACTTTTTATATTTACAGAATAAATTACTGTTTATATTTGCTTTTCTTTAAGATAAATGTCCATATAGAAGTGTCAGAGTATGTTTCTCTTGAACAATGGCGTTAACAGATTTTAAGTCTGTCGAAAAGGATAAAAAAATAATTTGCGCGTTAGACAGTCTGCTCTATATCATGTCGTGTTCTAAGACAAAATTGTATGCTGACATTTAGTAAGCGAAATATTATTTCGACTTACATTAATTTCAGGTGGCCGGCGTTGTCTTAAATAAATGATTAATGAGCAGATAGAATGGCAACTCGGTCAACTTCAAAGAACAACACTGATCAACCAGACTTTCTGCAGTTAAATAACCTGGCTTGTGAATCCGCTGGAGGAAAGGTAAGTGAAAATCCCATAAAATATCAGGTCAATGAAGTTGCCCCCCTGTACTATCAGCACAAACCAAAATCCACACCATCCGTGTATGCCGGGGAGCTGAGTGAAAGTCACACACCAGAAAAAGAGCGCACTATATCTCGGGAACAAAAGCAGCACAGACGCCTTTTTTAAACGGCACAAACGGAGCACAAAAATGTAGCGAGTTTCATTGTTAGTGCTGTTTGTAGGACTACAGCTTCACAGAGCCGCCCTGGGGTTCAATTCCTGGCGCTCTGTCTGCGCTTAGTTTGTATGTTCTCGCTGGGTTCTTCAATTCCTCCCATAGTGCAAACACATGCTGGTAGGTAAATTGGCTTCTGGGCTCTGGAGTGAGTGTGTGCGTGTTTATGTCTGCGTGGGTGACCTGTGACGGCCGGGGTGTTTTCTGCCTTTACACGAAGCCTGCCCCCACAGCTGTGAACTGGATAGTTGTATAATTGTAAAAACATTCCAATTTGTAATACAATATTGAAGATATTCTCTTCGAAATGTGTTTCGTTTACGAACAAAAATATTTTATTTCATTTTGCTTAATTTATGGTCAACTCAGTAAACAGTATTCCTAACTGTTAATGTATTTGTATAACTGGTCTAGCAGGAAAGACAGGTTGGAACTTTAAAGAGCTTTTGAACGGCCTTCACTTTTTGTAAAAATATAGACACTGTTCAAATCATTATGACATGTTAGTTTTTTTTAAGAAAAAGTTTTTGCAATTTTCTTATGTTCCCTTTTTAAAGTGAACAACTTTAAACTCTTGTGGTTAGATTAAGATATTGGAGACAGATTTGTAATTTTACTTTTCACACAAATGCACAAAACATACACAGACAGTCGGCTGTCATTCAAATGGAAAAGATAATAATAATTATTTACCCTTATATAGCATTTTTACTGGACACTCCACTCAAAGTCCTTTACAGGTAATAGGGACTCCCCTCTAACACCAATGTGTAGCCCCCTCCTGGATAAGGTGACAGCAGCCATAGTACACCAGTACGCTCACCACACATCAGCTATTAGTGGGGAGGAAAACACTGTGATGAAGCTACTCCAGAGATGGGGATTATTAGGAGGCCATGATTAGTGAAGGCAAGGGGAAATTTGGCCAGGAGACTGGTAATACCCCTACTCTTTTTGAGAAGTGCCCTGGAATGTTTAATGACCATAGAGAGTCAGGACCTTGGTTTTATGTCTCATCAGATTGACGGATGTGGTGGGTTTGATTTCTTGTGCTGTTTGTTGGGGTCCAACTTCACAGAACTCATCAACCATCTTGTACAAAAGAATTAGAACTTTTGTATTCTGCAAGAAGAGGGCTATTTCATCAATAATTTCTTTTCATTACAAGCTGCGGTGAATTTTTATTCATATTGCTCTGTCTTTCCAGTTTGTTGTTCGTGCAAGGTACGTTTGGGGCTGCATAGTTAAGTGGATAACTCTCTGGATTCCTAACTATTGTGGATTCTGTTTTCTGCTGTGGACCCTGCTGTAGGACTTTGTGCGAGGAACTTTACCCCAGTTACTTCAGTCCACCCAGCCTTGTACACAATAGACTGTGTCCTATGTGGGAATCACTTGCTGTTTTGTACACCACAGAAACCAGGATAAACCCTGCCCCTGTGAATGGACTAATTTATTGTTAAGCTTTTACCTGGGAGATGATCAAAGAATTAATATGCTGCACAAATAAGAGAGCTTGCTAATAAAGTCATTTTTTGATGCATTGCTATAGTTTTATTTCAAGATTTTAGTCTGTACTTATCTATTCTCATAACAGTCTATGATAATGTTGTTATTTTTTCTCAGGTCATTTTTGCTACCGATGAATGGTTTGCTCCTGCACAAAACTTACTAAAGGTATACAATACACTGCTTCTCTTAAATGTGTTAGTTTTGTGGAAATTAGAAGTAAAAAATACCATGTGATTTGGGAAATACCTATAAAGTCTGTACAGTAAAGCTATTTTAAATCGCTATAAAAAACTGTATTTGTAAGACCAATACTGGTATTCTGTGATGTATACATACATTTACTTAACGTCTTTGTTTCTACATCATTAAGCTTCAAACACTAAGATTGTGGCATCTTCTGGTTTTCATTCTGACTCAGGTCTCGTTAATTAATTCTGTTCTTAATTACGCTATCCGTTTTTTTTTATTAATTACACCTTCTAAAACATTTTTAGGCCTCAAAAGTTTGCAGATTTAAAATATTTAGTGGTAAGGAAATGACCAACCGTTGTGAGGAGTTGCAAATGATATGATAATTGAGCATATGGTAACTATGCTTCAATAAACTGAGTACTCATTGAACCAGAGAACTCTAAGGAGCTCTGCACTATAGCTGAGATTGTGATTCAACTCCCACCTACATACCTATTGAGGATTTTGTGAAAACAGAACAGCTTGATTGAAGTTTTCTGTTGTGTAAAGGTCGCTGTAAAATACAGAATGAATGCCATTTGCAGCTGGCTGGTGCTGGTGGGCTGAGGTTTTGATGTGATCTAGGCCCAGACTTGGTTCATACATTTTTTTTTTAATTTATTGCAGAGACAGCAGGTGGAGTTCAAGGTGGATGCATTCACAGAATATGGCAAATGGATGGATGGATGGGAGACCAGAAGGAAAAGAATCCCTGGTACTAAGACAGTTACTGATGGCATGAAAGCTCTGTAATAGGCTGTGGCTCATCAATATCACTCAGATCTTATTATTAATTTGTAATTTTATATTCATTCTGGAAACAGAGACAGAAATCTAATCGTTAATGGTCTGTCCCAGGGCATTATCTTCAGTTCAGCCATTCGGTCAAATTCTAATGACAAAAAGAGCTGATGAATAAAGGTATAGTGTGCTTAGTACTTTGGCTTTAACTTAGATGGCTGAGGACATGAGCACAGTTTGTGAAGATCAGTGCCATCACACCCCGCTCACATTTAAGAGGAATGAGCCAGGGAGAACTGCTGCAATGGTGATTTTGGGGTGGGGGAAGGGGGGACAATGCATGATGGTGCGGAATTCAGCTTTTTATGGATGGGGAAGCAGAAGTGAAACCTCAGAATTTGATCTCTACACAAACCTCTATTCAAAAACACCATTTCAAGTGTTTGGTCAAATTCTGACAAATAAAGAGATGCAAAGGAATAAATAAAGGTTTATTCCATGCTGAAACGGAGAAGAAAAAACACAACGTTCCTTTGCGGCCTTCACATGCTGATGCATATACCTACTTGAACTAAATAAAAAGATAGTGTGCTTAGTATTTTGGCTTTAACTTGTCTGTCTGAGGACAACGACTCTTATCACAAGATCAGTGCTGTCACATCCACCCAAAATACCAATGCATATTTCTAACACTGAGCTAAAAGCTTGTTGATTTGGCTGCGATTTCGCCGGAACTGAGCAGAATGTCGTATAAAGAACAAAAAGATGTATGATGCTAGTGGATTCAGATGTAGTTCTTGAGAAGCAAGTATGCTTAGAATGATGACACAAGTTGGCATTAGTGGGCAGCAGCTGTAGGACTGGCAAGTTTGGGTTGGAACTCTGGTTAGTGGAAGATGCTGGACACCTGGAAGAGTAGCATTTACCTGATAAAGTGCAATTGACACCCCAGCTAGGGTTAGGGTTAGCGTTCTCACACTACTTAGACATTTTTTAAGTTCAGCACTGTATTTTGGGGCCCAAGTCAGGTTTAGTGTTTTTTTGGTCCTATTTGAATTTTCTTTTTCTGGAGCTCTCCGGGGTGGCGTGGTGCAGTGCATGGTAATTGTATCCCAAAACGGAGTCGTTCGGATCAAATTTGTAACCAAGCATTATTGAATCTCATTTAATTGCAAGAGCTTTGATCAATGGTCTTGATTGTTTCCCACTCAAACCTTTTGGTTTGGGGAGCATGTCAAAATCCGATGCCCAGAGAGGATTCGGATATACAGTAGATCACGGAAATGCTCAGTGGACACCCCAGCACTAGGGCTAGGGTTAGCGTTCACACACTACTTGGACAATTTTTAAGTTCAGTGCTGGATTTTAGCGCCCAAGTCAGGTTTAGGACGAGCTTTTTTTTTGGTCCTATCTGAATTTTTTTTTTGGAAACGCTCTGGTGCCTGGGTGGCGCTGTGCAGTGCATGGTAATTGTATTCCAAAACTGAGTCAGTTGGATCAAAAGTTGTAACCAAGCATTATTGAATCTCATTTAATTGTAAGAGCTTTGATCAATGGTCTTGATTGTTTACCATTTAAACCTGTTGGTTTGGGGAACATGTCAAAATCTGATGCCCAGAGAGGATTAGGCTATACTGTAAATATCTGCTGGTGAACAACGTAAGTAATTATTTAATTGTGCACCGGTGGTATAGACCTCCATCCCGATCTTGTTACTATAGTAACTGATGGTCAAACAGGCTGAATTGATGGTTGCCTGGAGACAGATGCTTTAGGTACCAACAAGATTGGGAGGATGGGCATGTCAATTTCAGGCTGAAACCCAAAAAAGAAAAGGAAAATATGGCACATATGCAGATTCTTGGGGGAGAGGGAAGAGCCTAATGCTGACAGCTAGCAGTTGCACTCCAGCTGAAAGGAAGGGTAAATGGAAATCGGAACCCATTGCTGTAGCTGCCTAGGCCCAGCTTGGGACAGTGTGGGGGTAAATGCAGAGGCCTGGATCCAGTGCAGACTGCCTCTGTGCAATCTCATGCGATTGAGTGGGAGTCAGCAACATGGGGCTCCTGCAGTGGACAGTCAAAAGTAGGATTAGGAAGAGGGGAGAGACAAAACAATTATGTAGGCTGAGACTGTAGGTGCAGTGGCTGGACATTCCACCAGAAATACAAAGTGAGGGAGAGGGAGGTGAGCAGAGAGAGAAAGATTAGGAAGAGAGAGAGAAGGATAAAACCGCTACAGAGACGGCTGCCTTAGTTGCTCAGTTTCTGGGAGGCTTGCTGGCATCAGGAGACCTGAAAGAAAAATACGGATGACATAGTGGGAGCAGAGCCGCTTGCTCTAGGTAGAGCTTTGAGGCTGGAGAGGCAAGCCTCAAAGATGCAGGCAAAGCCGAATGTGAGATATGTCCATCAATGACAAAGCTGAATACAGTACACTGAAAAGGATGTGCAGTGTCACAGTGTTTGGCCAGGATGCTTTATTCAACTAGTGAGTTTTTATACAAGGAGAAATGAAAGTGTGACATCAGAATTTGACCTCCTGTTGTTCTCAAGAACACCTTTTAGTCAGTAGGAAACAGTGTAATCAGTTTATTAAAGCAAAATAAAAGCAGTTTACATAAATTAATAATTTAACAAATATAAAGTTTAAATGTAATACATTTTTCAATAAAATAAAGATATCACTTTAATAATACAGTATACTGTATATTTCTACCCTCTTCAAACTGAATACTTCTTGGACAAAACAAATACAAATCTTGTTTCTTCCACGCCCTTTCTGTAGGATTGAAGGAATCTGGTTGCCTCTTTAGAGATCACTATTGAAATGTTAAGCCAGGTCAGTTACATTAGTTTAATGCCAGCAATAAATTCTTCTTCCATCCTTGGATACTTTACTTGTTCAGGCCCTAATGCATTGTACTGCACTATAATACACTGATATGGCTAATCTGTTGAAAATACTGCTGTGTCCTTGACTGTTGCTCTGAGCTTCTAACATACGTGAAGGTATGAGTGCTTGTATGAAAGATTAGAGGACACATTTTGTAATTAGCACACTAGTTATTATGTATTTAAAGTACATCATGCAGCACAGCCATTATTTGTGATGATACTAATACATGTTAGTATAAAAACAATTCTAATTTGTTTCTGTTTTTTTTTTTCTCTATACAGGTCATGATTGGTGCATAGTCCAGCTGGGTGTACCTGGAGTAATTCATGGATTTGATGTCGACACATCTTATTTTACAGGAAACTATGCACCTTCAATCTCCATTCAGGCAGCATGCCTGAGTCAAGGTAGTAGCAGTAGCAATTCTTACACCTTGTCAAATCCTCTAGGAGAATCACACATTCTCTTTAGCTTATTTTATTAATTTTATTTATTAATTCAGTTATGAAATCACCTATAAATACATACTGTATATCAAAATTATGAAAAAGTGTAATTTTTCCATTTCTGTGGTCTTATGTTTATGTGCCATTAAAAATGATCACGTGAAATTTAAGACAGAGTTGTAAACTGTAGATCTGGATTTCATTTGCTTTTTTAGATACAGTTCCAGAAATTTTACCTCAGGGAGACCGGACAGGAATGGCTGCTTCAAACGAAGAGTTTCAAACTATTGCAAAGGTAAAAATATTTCAGCATTGTCTTTTTTATGTACTTTGTAGCATTCTGGATCTTACAAGGTCATGACTACTTAGTACTGTAGGTAAGCTTTCTTTTGATGTGGATTCACCATGAACACACACTGAAATATTACATTGGAACACAGGAGAAGAAATGGTTTAAACATGAAACTTCTCTCCTCATTAAACTGAGAGCACTGAGAACCATAAACTCTGACAAGATTTAACTAATACCTTAATCTTCAAAAAGACAAGCAAATTAAATTAATGACATACAGTAAATGTGAAATCCTAATAACTCTTAAGGCCTTCATAAGGATCATTCAGGAACCGTTCCATACATGAGAAAATTTGCTTTGTAAATGAAACTTTGGAACCCTGGAAGTTATGCTTTGCATAATCTGAATGTTGCTTTTTTCTTTGATACATTGTAGAGCACCTTTTCTCACTGTGGAAATATAAGTATTTACACACAGCTTTAGCATATTTCACTAAATGTTTCACATATTGACAGGAATTAATATATTTTGAAGTACAATAGTCCTGAGACATAATGCATGGGGTCAATTATAAAATAGTAACATAGTGACTGTAAAATCAATATGTGTTGTGACTGCATATCAGAAAAATATCTTAAACGCTTTCTCTTAATTCTGATTAAATGTATAAGTATTCAGATAAGGTTAAGGCTTATGCATGAGATAATTTCATAAGGGGAAAGATCACTCAAAAATCCCCATTAATGTAATGACTTCGGATGACCATAGCTGGACATGGATTATAAGACGTTTGTAACACTGTTGCAATATGTGGCAGTGTGGGAGATACACCTCGTGTGTGTCTCCTTCAGTGTTCTCTGAAAATAGTCATTCTTGTTACAATTAAACTCAACTCTAACATTCGCTGGACTGTGCTTTGACTCCTTGCATCCCTGTACCTTGCTGTATACTTTGTTAGTCATCATCCATAATGGTATCCACAATCTAAAATGTAATTATTTACACAGCAATTACAAAGGGGAAGGGAATTACAAAATTCTTTCCAATATACAGTACGTTTTGTTTCCTTTGCTATTTCTTATTTTTCATTTTTCTTAATATTTGTCTCACATAGTGTGGCTATAAGATTAAAATAGGGTTTGACAGTGTTAAGGGCTTTAAAGGTGCATTGCATAATAGTTTATTATGCTGTACTGCGGCTTCACTAAGGAACATTTTGGTTAATATTTTATATTCCTTAGAAATGTAATCCACAGTGAAGTTTATTATTAGTGGTCAGAGATATATTTTGTTTGGAAAGACTAGACATAAACTTAATGGCAGAAAGGAGTTTTGTGTACTGAAATTGATTTTCCAACTTTACAGGAGGAGGAACAAAAATGTGTTTTTTTTTTATTTTGTAGCTACAGTCCGAGTCCTGGGTGATGCTGGTTCCAATTTCAGAGCTGAAGCCTGGCTACACTGACACTTGTCATAATTACTTTCCTGTCAGCTCCCACCAAAGGTTCACTCATATTAGACTTAACATGTATCCAGGTAATACCACAGTCATATGCACTAGCTCTGCTGGAAGGTCTAATCTTTTCTTAAAACAGATGTTTAATCTATGAACATCCATTGTGATATTACACAAAATCATTTGCTAAAGGGTGGTAAAAAACATGCATTATTGAAACCTATAAAAGTAGGGCAGTGACCCAAATGTGATTTAGATTCTTTTGACAGATCTCCTTGTCAAGTCCAGGGTTTGGTTTAGGGCTCTAGTAATAACTCTTCATTGCCATGTTCTCTGGTTTTTATTGCACTATAGTAATGACTTTATTTAAACCAATTCTTTACTTCGTTGGTCTATATACTGCATTAACCCTGTTTCCACTTTCTGCACTTTATGAGTTACTTGTAAATCCTGATGGACTGAGGCCCTCCAGGACCAGGAGTGAATATCACTGGTTTAACTCATTACATAGAGGCATGAGAGTGAGGAAAATAACAGTCAGAAAAATAAATTCTGTTTTATACCACACAGCACAGTGTCTGCCACGTTAAACTCTTTTAAAGTTTTTTAACCTAAACATTTAGCTTCTCTTTCTAATCTGTGGTCTATTCTCAGATGGAGGAATTGCACGTCTAAAAGTATATGGCATAGGACAGACAGACTGGTCTGAAGTATCAACAAACGATCAAGTGGATCTGGTTGCGCTTGTCAATGGAGGTGTGTGTGTGTGTTACAGCAATGCTCACTTTGGTCACCCACGAAATATGATAGGTAAGCCATTATTTCAATTTACCCGAAAACATTTGTAGGAGTTTTCCATAACATACTGGTAACACTTTTGAAAGTAAAATTTACCAGTACTCCCTTGTCTTTTCCAGCTGGTCAGGAGTCTGATGGTATTGTAGTGAAAGTCTTTTGACTGAGTGAGATCCTTCTTGGAAAAACTGGTCTTCACATTTACAATATATCCCGATATAATATAATACCTTTAGGTGAACAAATTATCAATTCAATTTCTTTTTCAAAATGGAACAGTTAAAACTAAAACTCCCTCCAATTCAAGTATCTGAGTTTTCAGTGAAGCCCACAGAAACGTTTGGCCACGAGAAGGCCAGCAAACCGTATTCATTTCTTCTGTGTAGAAAACCAAATTGGAATCATCATTTAACATGGGCAAAGAATATATGTATTTATCCAGGAAAGAAGTCATTATATTGAAATTCTAAGATGGTTCATGAATGACAAATATAAAAACTTAATTACTTCATTTCAGCACAGAAGTAAAAGAACACCGTAAGAAATAATAATAAACTATTTTTTAAAATCTTCACTATTCCCGTTCTTTATAATCAGGCTTCTGTATTTTCCTATTACCTCCTATCACCTGAGTTAATTTGTTGTTTTATAAATATAAGGATTTACATTATTTCTTAAACTTTAGGTTTAGGAAGGGCTATAAATATGGGGGACGGCTGGGAGACTGCCAGGAGACTGGATCGCCCAGCAGTTTTGAAGGTACACAGAACCAAAAAAGGCTTTGTCTTCTTTTTATAGTCTGCTCTGCACGTATGTATTCACAGAGGTATTTCTGGACATTTTGAAACTATTTAATTCATAATGGGAATGCCAGTTTGGATGTCAGTACACTAAGTGAACACCGTAACATGCCTATCTGTTTGCCAAGGGCTTTTATTTTGCCCATCTGTCTAAAGGTGAAGACTTTGTAGAGTCCCAATATTAAGTCCTGAAAAGGACAATAAGGTTGTCTTTTATCCACACTTTCCTATTATTTATAGCAACAAAGTAAAATGTGAGGAAGGTGGGAATAACCTTGCATATACAAAACAGTCCTTCACATACAGGTATGCTTTGACATATAGTGTAATACAAAATCTTGACCTAAACTTATACTAGGTGAGTTTTCCTGCTTGACAGAATTTCTTTTTTTGCCATTTTTAGGTTGATCAACATGGTATACTGCAAGTGCCTGGCAGTGAATGGGCAGTGTTTAGACTCGGCCACCCCGGTGTCATAAGATACATTGAGATTGACACCAATCATTTTAGAGGTAAATTAATGTGATGAAAACTGAAAGAATAATTACCTGCTGCTAACAAATTATATTGTTCAGAAACACAATCACACGGGAACTCTTCACTGGCATAAAATGTGTTAATACTGTCAGTGCTACCAGTGTAATGATAATATGCTTTCTGCATCAGCTCATTGGTTGATTGCTCACATTTTATGAATTTAACCAGACTTCCATCACTACAGAATGGTAAAACATTTTACATATATTTTTTTTACCATGAACTCATAAAATTTAATTTTTTAAATTTTGCTTCACATTTTCATGGCTATTGAATATGTATGATGTGGTATCAGTGGGCAATAGGTATAATTATTATTGTATATATTGTATACTGAAGAGTAAGTCGGAGTCCTTGGATTTTGTTACATGTAATTTAATAAGTGTTATTTCACATGACTGTAGACCGGTTAAATGCATTTTTAATAGTCTGGAAACATTAATCACAATGTACCTTTTTAAGTCCCTCTTCCATCCCTCCAACAAAGTATAAATAAGCATCAAAAACAAAGACAAGGTAATACAGTATAATGCTCACATATTCTCACACAGGAAACTACCCAGACTCCTGTAAAATCGAAGCCTGTAGTTTGAGACCAGAAGAGGAGAAACACTATACAAGCATAAACTGGAAAACTGATCAGGAAACAAAGTGGATAATTCTCATGCCAATTCTGAAGGTACAGTATGTTTCTTACAATAACTGATAAATACAATATAACCTTGCCAGGTTACTAGATATCCTATTGCAGTACATGCAGCAGGTTTTCTTTTAATGTGAAGGTGTAGATTTCCTTTAAAAAGCCTAAACACAGATGTATCATATTTTAGAAATAACATGAGACTGAGTGAGATTTGGCCTCTTAGTACAGTGTGCTACAGGTTTGAATGTGTATCTGTGTGAGTGTGTGTTGACTGCAAAAGAACAAGTAAGGGTTAATTCCACATTGAAGGGTAGAAGAAACAGTGTTTTGACTGTTGAGATTTCTTCAGGTTGTTTTTATTATTTCTACTTTTCAGCCAGGAATTTTCTGTTTACAACTTTGTATTCAAATCATATTTTTCTCCAGTCCTGAACAAAAGTTAAAAAAGATATTACAGTTTTTGGGTACATTTTAGATTAAATTATTGTACGTAAATATAAACATACGTGTATATTTATACATACAGTACATATACATATAATAGCCAGCAGCCATATCACTCTGCAACTCACAACTGGCAACCCACTGAAGCTAAGCAGGTGTGAGCCTGGTCAGTACCTGGATGGAGACCTCCTGGGAAAAACTAAGATTGCTGCTGAAAGAGGTGTTAGTAGGGCCAGCAGGGCCCTGCGGTCTGTGTTGGTCCTAATGCCCCAGCATAGTGACGGGGACACTATACTGTAAACAGGTGCAGTCCTTCGGATGAGACGTAAAACCGAGGTCCTGATTCTCTGTGGTCATTAAAAATCCCAGGGCATTTCTCGAAAAGAGTAGGGGTGCAACCCTGGCGTTCTGGCCAAATTTCAAATTGGCCCTTACCAATCATGACCTCCAAATAATCTATGAATTGACTTCAGTACTCTGGTCTCCTCCCCCTGCTAGCTGATGTGTGGTGAGTGTTCTGGTGCACTATGGCTGCCATCGCATCATCCAGGTGGGGCTGCACATTGGTGGTGGTAGAGGGGAGTCCCTGTTACCTGTAAAGTGCTTTGAGTGGAGTGTCCAGAAAAGAGCTATATAAGTGTGAGCAATTATTAATTATTATTATTAAATGAAGATTATGTAGATAATCTATTACTTTTTTGTATCAGTTCAGGTTCTACAGAATCTTAAACATCAATAGATATTCAGCAATGAGAAGGTTAAGTGAGGATCAAAATGAACTATTAACTTTATGAATTGTTGCTTTGTTAACATTATTGTATATAGAACCTCAGGTGATGGTACATATTACATTAATAGAATAATTGTTCACGAGGAATGACGGCAGCCGAAAGCTTGGGAGAAATTAGAATCATTTATTGAGATGTGGAGATTTGGCGTAACCCGCTTGGCTGAGGGCTGACCTCCCGGCCGTTGGACGGGGAGGATGGGACCCCCATGCGACCAATGGGGTAGCTGCAAAGGTGGAGAGGGGGTGGAGGAGGGATGCAGAAAACGAACGAGGAAGAGGAGAGGGTGACGTTTGATATATATGGAGACCGGTTGCTTACGTCAGGATTAGTGAGAATAGCAGCAGCTGTGTCGAATGAGCTCGGCTGCTTTCATTCCTCCCGAACTTTCATTAAAAACTCCATTTCACGAGGAAGGACGGCAGCCGAAAGCTTGGGAGAAATTAGAATCATTTATTGAGATGTGGAGATTTGGCGTAACCCGCTTGGCTGAGGGCCGACCTCCCGGCCGTTGGACGGGGAGGATAGGACCCCCCAAAAGAACCAAGCGGGACCCCCAGTCACCAGTGCAGAAAAACAAAAACAAAAACCAAATGATTATTAAACTAATTCAGCCCAGGAGAGAAAGTGCCTGCTTGAGGGTACCGGGATTAGTTTTGATGTATGCATGATAAGCCTCGGAGGACCAACGGCCGAGTTGCTTGATGAGATACTCGGGTATGCCTTGGCGAGCGGCAGAGGACGCGGCCCCTGATCTGAAGGAGTGCCCGGAGAATTGTTCAGGGGGGTATCCGGCGGTTAGAAGGATGTCGTAGAGGTGAGAGAGGAACCAGTTGCGGATCACGATACGGCCCTTCTCATTTACGAACAGAGGGTCAGTAGGCAAAGCTCCGGCAGAGGTGCGAAGATGTGCGTAATGGGATAGAGCCTCGTATGGGCTTACGTATGAACAGAGTTTGAAATAATAGATGAGAGTGCCGGACCCGAGTTGGTCGGTTTTGCTTTTCTTGAGAGAAGGTCAGTGTATCAGAAGATAAGATGGAGATGTCGGATAAGCAGGGTTGAGAAGAAGGATCGAAGGATGTGGAAGCAGCGGTAATTTCAGAGCATCTTAGGAAGCCGAAGAAGGCTAACAAGAATAAAGATTCGAGAGTGTGATCGACCCAGGGTGAGTGGTAACCCGACCTGAGAACGTAGATGCAGGATTCGAGGATGTCCGAGGTAAGTGGTGTGCGTTGGTTCGGAAGTGGTTTTTCAAGCCGCTGAAAGCCTTTAAGCAGGAGACTAATTTGAGGGTGGATAAGGGAGGGACAGGTCGTGCCGAAAAGGAGTTTATGGAAGAAGTGGATGCCGCACAGGTATACTTTGGTGGTGGATGCTCGTACCTTGAGTGAGTTTCTACAATAGCAAACGAAGGATGATGCGGTGAGAATATCGAAAGAAGGGAATTTTATGTTCGTGGAGAGGTGGAAGGATTGGAAGCCCTTCCAGGCAGTCCAGTAAGAGTTGAGAGTTCGAGGGGCAATCCCTAAGAGGATAGTTTGCTGGGCCAGCTGGACGTAGTGATGGAAAGGATGATTCAGAGGAACATGAGTTCCGAATAGGGAGGTACTGTGCATGGTTTCGGTCTTGCATCTGGTGCCAAGTTCCTGAATTTCTGAAATTGAAAGCGAGAGAGAGAGTCAGCTATCTCATTAAGGTGACCTGGAATGTGAGCAGGTACGAGGTTAGAAATCCATTTAAGGCGGCGGAGAAATTTCATGATAGATCGGGATGAAGACCTTCCTTTGTTGATTATATGGACTACTGCATAGTTGTCCGAATGGATAAGGATGGATTTTTGTTTCCAATTGTGGCCCCAAAGAGAAGCTGCAACGACAATTGGAAATATTTCGAACAAGGCCGATGACTGGTCGGCGAGAGGAATCGAAGAGAATTCAGGAGGCCAAGGGGCCGCAAACCACTGGCCTTTGTAATAGCCTCCAAAACCGACTGAGGGGGCTGCGTCTGTGAAAAGCTGGATATCCTCGGCGTCGGAGAGGAGGTCATCGTAGAAGAGAGATATGCCATTCCAGTTGGCCAAGAAAAGCTGCCAAAGCCTGAGCTCAGATTTGCAGTCGGCTGAAAGGCTTACGTGGTGGTAAAAAGAGGACACGGAATAGGCAAGGTCGAGAAGGTAGGAGATGAATGACCATCCTTGAGGAATGATACGCATGGCGTAATTGAGGTGGCCAAGCAGAGAGAGAAGTTCCCTCTTTGTGCAAGATTTGGCAGAAGAATAGGTAGAGATATACGTCTGGATCCTGTCGATCTTGTCGCGAGGCAGGGAGGCGGAGAAATTGATGGAATTGAGGGTGATCCCGAGGAATTGGATTATATGAGAGGGACCGGTTGTTTTGTCTGTGGCGAGAGGTACCCCTAGTTTCCCGAAAACGGAAGTAAGTGTGGAAGAGCCTCTTGCGGGTGGGGCGTGAGGAAAATCTATGGTAAGGAAATCATCGAGAAGGTGGACGAGAAAAGGAAGCCTATAGTTATTCAAGAGGATCCAGCAGAGAGCTTCGGCTAAGGTATCGAAAATTTTTGGGCTACTCCTGCATCCGAAAGTAAGGCGGACTGCGAAGAAGAACTTGTTCCGCCAATGAACTCCAAAGATGTGCCAGAAGTCTGGGTCGAGGGGCATAACTTTAAAGGCACTGGAGATGTCGGCCTTAGCGAGCCAGGCGCCCAGACCTGCGATTTTGATGAGAGAAATGGCATGGTCGATTGTGGCATAGTGGAGGGAGAAGTCTGAACTGGGAATAAGGCTATTGAGACTTGGCACGCGGGAGTTATGGGGGGCTGACAAGTTGATTATAAGGCGTTTTTTACCGGAATACTTACGGACTGCTATACCGATGGGATTGATGCGGTATGCGTGGAATGGGGGAGAGTCAAGTGGGCCAATCATGAAACCGTTCTCGACTTCAGATGCTAACAAGGAATCAACGGACTGGGGATCGGTGGTGGCAGATTGCAAATTTTTGCAAAAGACGGGGGAAGAAGGAAGTGTGCACAGGCCTGGTGAGAATCCGAAGGAAAGGCCATCGAGTAAGATGTGGGTGGAAGAGGGGTCGGGGTGACGGAGCAGTTCGGAAGCAAGAGCGGGGATATCGATTGGGGTAGACAGAAAAGCCAGTAGTCATTTGGGAACGCTGAAGGTGGAGCGAGCATGGAAAGGCCGGCGGGGGCAGGCAGAGCGAGCGTGAGCTTCGCCGCAGAAGCTGCAAATGTGGAGGAAGCGACAAAGGGAAGAGGTGCATGTTGAGGAATTGAAGTTGTTGCAAATTTGTTGACCTCTGATCGTCACGATGGGGCGACCTCTGGACCGGGAAGGTTTGAAGAAGACCTGGCGGGAGAATTGATGCTGAGGGGGAGAAGGGGCAGAGTCGGGGTTGAGCTTGCGGACTGTATTTGGGCAAAGATTTGATGAATGTGTCCAAGAGGAACAGAAGTCGCAGGAAAGAGCTCTGATGCCGGCGAAAGTGCGGCAGTAAAGCTCAATGTCGAGGGCTCCCCAGTAGGCGCGCTGGTTCCATTGGAGTAGGCGGGCAGCGGCCTTGGCCGAGAACTGCTTGTGGTAGTCGTAGAACAGGGAGCCCTCGAAACGGACAGATAGATCGAGGATGATTTGCATGTAATCGTTGAGTTCCTGACGACGTTCAGGAAAGGCGGAGCACATGATGTCGCGAAAAATGCTGAAAGCCAAGCAGAAGTCGGAAATTCGAAGGACTGAAGCAGAGTGAGGGTCAGAAGATTTGAGAGTAACGGAAATCGAGCCGCAGTCGTCTGTTCTGGAATCGGAGTTGTAAGTGGAGGAAGAGAGAAGGTGAGCTAGATTGACGTCCGCACCTCGTAGAATTTGCTGCCCGTTGGGATGAGTGGCGGCGGCGCGGGTGATGTCATCGGAGGGCGCCGGGGGAAGCTGTGTAGCTGATGTTTCCTTTGTGTAGACTGCGGTTAAGTACAGGGAAAACAGAGCTTTTTTGGAAGCGTTTCTTTTAAAACGGACTCCATGTTTTCGAAGTATCCTCTGGAGGCTTGCTACGGTCCAGTTGGAAATCGCGAGAGATGATCCAGGAGAAGGGGGAGCCGATGTGCGTGAAGCGCGGCGGCTGGGACATCCTCAAGATAAGCGGGGGTTATTTGGAGACTTTGCCGTGGAGGGACGGGAAGGCTGGGTTTGTGATGAGAGAGGGACTACGACGGCGGAACGCAGTCTTCGGCGAGGAGTTGAATCTTGTGAGGACTGGCTGGGAGATGAGCGGCGCTGATGTGGCACGGCGGATGAAGGAGGCGATGAGACGGAGGTGAGGGGAGCGGGGGGGGGAAGACTGGACGAGAGGGGTAGGAGAGTCTCCTGTGCTGCAGAAAAGGTCTTCATCGGAGCAGCGAATTTGCAGATCCATGAGAAGGGAGCACGGATTTGAGCTAGGCGAAAACGAACCATGCAGAAAACGAACGAGGAAGAGGAGAGGGTGACGTTTGATATATATGGGGACCGGTTGCTTACGTTAGGATTAGTGAGAATAGCAGCAGCTGTGTCGAATGAGCTCGGCTGCTTTCATTCCTCCCGAACTTTCATTAAAAACTCCATTTAATTTCTTTCTTTTACAAATTCATTTAAAGTAATACACATCTGTTATGCTACTTAGATAGTAACATTAGAGATCTCATATAGTATATAGTAAGTAATTAAAAATATTCTTCCCGTCATATTTTTAATATTTCTACTGAGGAATACTTTTATGTAATAATGTGGACTGATTTACCCTGTAATTATACAATTTGTTTCAATTAACATGTTTTGAAAACTGGAACCTTAATTAATTTTTAACATGTTAAAAACAGGGTCCAAATGTAGCTTGTAGCTTAGGTCCAAGTGACACATTGTGCCTAATCAGTCTCAAACTACCAAACTGTTCCACCTTCTTCACACCGTGTCTGCTTCTCCGGTCTCCAGTGACTGAATTCACTGTTTCTTCAGACCCTAATTCCATCGTCAAGTGAGCAAGTGAGAAAGATATATGTGGAAAGGCTTAAATAGCATATGTTTCATCAGTGCTCACCTTCACATTGCTCATGGGTACCTAGGATATTCTCTGTGCAGAAGTTTCAGTTGAATATACATAGCTTCATTAGGAATAATATTGGACCCAGGAGTAGTTTTTTTTAAACTCAAGTACTTTTAGTTCTGCATGACCTCTCTTCTTTAACAGATTTCCAGTGGATGGTGGTTCTGGAACAGGGAGCTTATACTGAATAAAAACAACTAACAATTCTTTGTTTAAAAGTTGTGTTTTACTTGTTTTTTAAATCAATTTATTCATTAAAATAATTGAACATCATTCTTCCCCTTAAAACATGAAAAAATAATTTTCTGTAATGTAGATACTAATGTAGTGCATTTTGCTTTTATTCTGTTTAATGATCATTTGTTAAGTAACTTAAAATTATGGTTTTGTAACTGCACAATTTGCACAGTTTGTCTCGGGAAAGGGCAACATTTAAAGTTGTAAGCACAGGTTATAGAAACTTATATAACTAATATAAAGTACACAGGCATATACTGTACATAGTGGCGTTTATATAAATAATAATTTTGAATCAGGAAATAAATCAGATCTTGGCTTGCGGCCTAAGCTTCACAACATTACAAGACTGTATTTTCCTACCAGCCTATGTAAAATGAAACGAGTGATAGGTTTCTTCATTGCCGAGAGACGCAGGGAGAGGAGCCCTGGCTTCAGGTGACTGAACATGAGTAACACAAGACTTCTTCATTACATATAACGAATAATTCTTCGAACTGAAGGAGCAGCATGGATCACACCCTCAGGTTAAGCGCGGAGCCTTTCATGTCTTAATGGAGAGTCCCCCAGTTCTAGTCTTTCTGCCCCAGGTTTTTGCTGGTTTGCATTCCAGTTCAGCTCTCTGTTAGCTCAACCCTTAATTCATATTATAATTAGTCAAAATAGACTGTTTAAAGTTGCTAAACAGATAGAATTGGGTTAGCCGTAGTCACTTGCTAACCACAGCTTTTCAGGAGCAGAAAACATTGAAAATGTCCAATTTAGAAAGCTGACGATTTTATTTAGGATTTAATCAACTAAGAGTCCACTTGGGCAATAGCCAGAACTCTCAATAGGAAGCCCTGACATAATCTGAAGGTCACAGAAATGTTTGTGTCAATATTTTTCTATCGGCAGATAGGGTGCTGTTGAAAATATTATTCTTGATTTATAAAATGTGCACATTTTTTATTCTGAGAACACGTTAATTTATGGAAGCTTGTTCTGAGAATTAGTTTAAGTTAAAACAAATATCACTTTTAATATATCGTCCAGACCATCGTCAAATACTTCACAGCATTTGAGTAATAAAGTGTCAGCCGAATTGTTTGTTGCACAGTCTGTCGATAATTTTCTGTCCTTGAGCTGGAATTATCTTGCATTCCACTCAATATTTAAATTCTATAGACATCTTAAATCTATAATTTAAACCACACAAGCATCAGAAAGGTTTGTTCTTTTTTTTTGCAGCTCCAACCCCATCATCGACATTTCTTCTCCTGTAGCTCAACAGATCTAAATGAACCTGTTACCCACGTGCGGCTCACCATTGCTCCAGATGGAGGGATTAGCAGGATGCGACTGTGGGGTTACCCAAGGGCCTTATCTTCATGAGAGTGGCTTAATCACATCGACCCCTTCCATGGAGAGGGCTAATAAAGTTCTTAGAATTTTAGAATTGGATTGAGTCAAGTCGTTAAAGATTCATTCAAATTAGTTCTACTCAAAAGATGATAATGATATAATGCTTGTACAAAGCAAAAAAAATGCAAATAATAATTTTAAAATCTAAGAAAAACAGATCTGTAATATTCATCCAATACCAGTTGATATGATTTTAAAGTGCTTTGTAAACCATTTTTTATATTGACATGCATAATACACATTAAGAAAAGACAAAAAATAGCTGTTTTACGTTTTAAACGTGTTTCATGAAGTACAACATCAAAATAAAGTAAAAATAAAAATATAAAGTAAACACAATGCCTTGATTAAGTTGCTGACAAAGCATGTGTTTTTACAGTGACTAAGTTATATAAAAAGAAAACAAAATTGTTTCTCAGTTTGTACTTAGGTGAAGGACTTCCAGTATGTTCCTGAAATCAGCCCTTTCTTCCTAAAACACTTCAATGACTAATTCTATAACATTTAATTGTCTAATGCTAATTCTGTAAAATTATGTTAATGTTATTTTTTATATGTTAACAATTAATGTAATTGTTATACAAGAACAGTTTGTAGGTGTAGAGTGTGATCTTTTTAATGTTCATAACACAAAAACACTAAACCTAAATTGTTAGAATAAAAGAAGAAATAAATTCCATGTGTTAGTCTTTTTCAATTATTTTGAAATGCTATAGGATGATAGGATGAGATTGTCAGGAGAATTAAATAACCTTAGAAATGTTGATTTGGATTAAGATTACCGTAACAGGCAAAGGTGCGCTATTATTTTTATAACAGCATACCAAAAGCTTGTCTGGGTGTGATGCCTAACAAAAGAATACATTTTGGTAAGAAAGGCATTGTTACCACTTAGTGACATTTTCATTACCACTGCATAGCCTTATTTAATAAGATCTTAGTTGCAAACCAAGGTTAGGTCTGGTCAGTACTGGAAAGGGAGAGCTCTAAGGACAATCAGGTTGCTGTATCAAGTGATGTTGGTGCACTGGTAAATAATCTTAAAAGGCAGTAGCATACACTTTTTAGTGTTGGAAGGAACTTTAGGAACTGAATTGGAGCCTTTTGGCCACAGGTTCCCTTAACTATATGCCTGTCCAACTGAACTGAGATATATTCAAGTTGCTTTAATTGTGTATATGAAAATATGAATTCCTCATTTTCTCACTTCTTGTGCAGTCAAGTGTAAACTGTCAGAATTATATTTCTAAATTATTACTAAATTATATTTCCATGAGGGGCAATTAAAGAGTTAAATAAGGCACAATATGAAAGGTCCCAAAAGGCTTTAATAATTAATGCATCAATAAATTATGCATTCCATAGATCAGATATTATACAAGCTTAAATAACCATGTGGTCTTTGTAACATAGAATTATCCTATTACTTTAGAAGAGAAGCTCAGAGCATCAAGGCTAAACATAAGAAGATGTGTAAAGAATGAATACAAAACAGTTATCAGTTTACCTCTTGGTGGTAGTCAAACACATACAGTGTGTCACACTTATTCCTAAAGATGTGCTTATTATCCATTTTCTTGCATAATTTAACAAGTGAACAATAAGTGAGCATTTTCAAACTTTTTATGGATTTACACAGTGTCCCAACCTTGTCATAGGATAAACACGTCTATGCCTGGAAGGTGAGGTATGATGGTGCTGATAGACAGGAATATGTATTTGTTATATGCATAACCTACTTCACATATTCAAAGATAAAAACTAAATGAAAGAAGTAAATAATTAACATGAAAGAAAAATTGAAAAGTCATGATTATTTAAGTTTTCAAACCCTGTTGTTGTGGCAAACCTAAATTTACCATTGGTGTACAAACATACCTTAATGAGTCACAATATTAGCTGAGTGGCCTGTGTACAGTATAATAATGGTGGTTCACATGATTTCAGAATAAATACACCTGTTCCTATGAGATTCTTCAGTCAGGTATACAGTTTCAAGCAAAGTTTCAAATGTTAAGACCAAGAAGCTGTTTCAAGAAACAGGAGTTTTATTATTTTAATAATATCTCCTTGAGTAAGGTGAAATTTATCATAGGAAAAGTGGAATGCACCCAGACACTGCCTAGATCAGGCTGCCCCTCCAGACTGAGCAGCCAGGGATGGAGGAAATTGGAAATTGATGCTTGGAACTGATAAAAAAAAGACCATTACAAATCCCATATAAGATTTTGCAAAAAAGCACCTAAGTGATGCTGCAAACATAAGCAAAGTGTTTTGTGGTCTGACAGGATAAAATTGACATTTTTTGTTTTAAATCCAAAGCGTTATCTGACACTCTGTTAACACCAAGCAAGGTGTTGGTGTGTTTGGAAGGCATTGTATTTTTGGACCCTCAGAATGTGTCAAGAAACTGGGTGTCACTAATGGAACATGCAGATGACGGGCATCACATATTGTAGTAGTTCAGGTGAATAGCTGCATCAGCATGCGTAGGCTGCAAAGGAACAAGTAATAGGTTTATTCCATGCTGAAAAAAAAGAAGAAAGCCAAGGCTCCACGGCCGAAACGTTGTGTTTTTTTCTTTTTTTCAGCATGGAATAAATCTATTACTTGTTCCATCACATATTGTAGTCTACCAGAACGCGGTGATTTGTAATTTTTCTTTTATTCAAATGTCGTTAACGTTTACCTAACCGATGAAACATATTACTGTTTACAAATGTAATTATGTATTACTGGAAATTCATTTTGTTGAGACATTTCTTTTAAAAAATAATTGCAAAATGGTGTGAAACTTTTGGGAATTATTTCCCTTTTTATTATTATAATATCTAAGAAAATGCATGTGCGTATCGATTTAACTAGGAAAATGATAAAAAAAACTTAATCAACAAGAAGAGCTCTGAGTAAGCGTAAGGTACCTATAGCGTAGTTTTTTCTGGTTTCTCTACACCACACACCTGCCTTGAGAGTGAATACGTTTGAAACGGTTAGTTTGTATGGTGTGTGCAGTGTGTGTTACATGTATGTCAGTTAATTAATTTAGAAGGCTGGTCCACGCTGCAGATGGTTGCCATGGAAACACATCAAACAATGCTTGTGTGGTACTTTACCCGGAGAAACTGCCACCGATCAAGAAACAATACTGCTCGCCGATAAATAAAAAGTCTGGTCATGGATACCTGAGAATAAGAGGATGCCACACACCCGAATGAGCGCTGGTGTCTTAGCCAGATACTTCAGGGTTTCACTTTACACAAGGCTAATCTGATGACTTTTGCCACTTGACCTAATCTATTGGTCGGAATTTAAAACCTGTTATTGTCACGGCAGAGAAAGATGTCCGGGATTTCAGGCAGAGCTTCAGTCCCTCAGCCTCCGCCGACAAAAACCGTCGTGATGTACCGCAATGGGGATGCTTTCTTTCCCGGCAGGAAGTTTGTGATCAACCAGAGGCACATGTCAACTTTCGACACGTTTCTGAGCTCAGTAACTCAGCGGGTGGAGGCGCCTTTCGGTGCTGTGAGAAATGTGTATACTCCGCGGGATGGCCACCGGATTTTGGATTTGGAGCATTTACAGCACGGAGAGAGATACGTAGCTGCCGGGGCAGAGCGATTTAAAAAGCTTGAGTGAGTACCCAACGGAGTGAAGTGTTTGTAAATACCGAGCACGGACAGTGCCAGACGTTGTGCGCGCTAAATATTTAGATCCATGATCCTGTCCAATTTACAGATTCGAATGGGATTAACGGATTTCCTAATTTGTGAAAAGTTCACAGCCATTACTAACCTACCACATCAGCAACAGCAACATAAAGAACAACTGTATCGTGGATTTAGGTGTACCTTTAACATGTAATGTAACATTAACATGTAATGCAGCAATAGTTTGGATAGAGCTAGACTCATTCCGTAAAGCTGCTCAACGAGTTGCTTTAGTCAGACTTTAGCCTTGAATAGTAGTAGTGTAATACATTTCTTAATTACCTTTCTTTCATAAAGCTTTGTTCCTGAAACGTTTTATGTATCCTACCAAACCACAGGGTGGTTAAAAATGTGTAAAAGAACGTAAAGACGAAGTGTATGTACTGTACTGTACTTTTCCCAATTCTTATTATTCCGTTTGGTCTTTCAGTTTAATTTAATTACTATGGGGATATTTCGATGCTGTTTGAATTCCACTTCAGTTGTATTACAGGGAAGTATAGATCAATAATTTATATCATACTGTGACGACTCTGTTGGTTATTTAGTACAGTACCTAGTGCAGGAAGACATGCTGGAGCAGGAGATTTCAGGTTCACACACACTGGTTCATTAGTATAGCGTATTAGTCACTGTGGGAAGATAGATGAAAGACTGCTAGACAGACACAAAGCAAGGGGTGGAGAGTAGAGACCCCCCCCCCCCCCCTTTTTATAGGAGAGAAAGAGTGGGCCTAGTTAATGGGAAAGGACAAAGTTCATAGGACAGTTTAACACCAGGGATGCAGAATGCTACAATACACAGTCTGATAGTTTATGGGCTCCTCTCATGTTTTATCAGATCTAAGATCACAGGACCTACATGTGTTCTATTAAGTATTTTTGGCTCAACAGTGGATACAGTGGGAGAGCAGACGCCTGCTAGCCCTTGCTCTTCACTTGATTGCTCAAAAGCCTATTAAGCCTTTTCCTGCCAGATCATAGTAAATGAACATCCATACATGTCAATTACAGTTTCTTCTTTGTGCTGACATTCCTTCCAAAATCACAGTCATTCTAATTTGAAATTTATATGGTTCTGTACTGAAAGTTTCTATGCATTACCTGTCCATTTTGATCATTCACATCAAATCCTCTGGTTTTTACTTCAGTCTGTACCCAGACAGATATTTCTACATTATTCTTAGATTCTGTCAAACATAGATAACAGTTTGTACAAGAGTATTTCTGTTCTGAAGAAATGTGTTCCATCCACTGCACTGAATGTGGTTATTTGTTTGGTAAAGTGTCGCTATGTGGGCTGATGCTGACATATGCTATCTTGCTAATTGCTAACACAAGGCGGCTTATGTGTTTTACATTGTAAAAATAATAATTTATAGTCATAAGAAGAACAACAATCAACTCCTGTTTATCCATGCCAAAGTCTTACAAGTCAGTGTAACATACTTTTGTTTTCTTGCAGCTATCTTCATATAACAACAAAGAAACCACAGCGAAAGAAGAATGAACTGGTAAGCTTATAAGGATGTGAAGTGGTTATAAAACAGTTTTTTCAAGTTCTGGTCCTTCAGAGACAGTTTTTTAATGGTCATTCCACATGAAATCTTAATTCTCTAAGTGAAGTCATTATATGCTTAATTTGAATCATTAACCCTTCTTTAATAGTCTTTGAAGTAGCTGACAATTTATAGAGGCCTATTAAATGTGATGCAGTACAGTGCTTTAAGACAACATTTGAAGAGGCCTGATGTAAAGGGTTGTGACACTGACATCAGAAACTTCTCATTTACTATGCTCATGGTGCAGGTTAACTTTGACTGCAGTTTGTTCTCATGATAAGAGATGGGCTTCTGTAGGACATCGTCCGGGTGCTCTGTTCTTCAAAAGGTGGCAGCTGTATATTCTGCTAAAACAAGTTTGGGATCCTTTGGGTTAAATATATAAATGTATAAAGTATAAATGTGAAACTATCTTCCTTTTCTTTCCTCCCCCCGTTAATACCATGCACAAAAAAAATATCCTTAGAACATTGACTGATTGCATCAGATTAAGTTGCGTTTAGTTTAATTAAAAAGGGAAAGTAATTCAAACCATAGCAAAGTAAAATTAAAAGAGATACTTCTCAAAAATATCTGCATGTCATGCATATTTAGAAATATATTTAAGTGCCAAATATATAATAAACTTAATTATACAGAGAAAATATTTCAAATATAGTTTCCACATGTGTTACAAGTGTTTTGTAGGAGTCTTCAACAATGATGTGCCCCTTATGATTAAATACTGGCAAGTGAATATGTCCAGGATATGGATTAGATGAGAAGAGTCTTTACAGTTTTCAAAATAATAGGATACAATACTTTCACATAAACTAATTTTACTATACTTCAGTACTAAAGTAGATTTTTTGAGGTGACAAATGTGTTGAGAATAGGAGGTAAGGTTTGAAATGAGACATAATCAGAATAGTCTAATGTGTGAGTGTGAAACAGTAATTTAGGATCTGGACACATTGTGTCAGATTTAACTTTTTTTTCTAAAGCTGTTTTGGCTTATCTGGTTGTAATGATGATACACACGCATCACATAACACATTAAGAGAATATAATAGAATACACATTACATACTGATTGCTTAAATAATAAGTAAGATCCTTAAATGTGGATCTTACTCATTATGTATTTATCATGAACAAGTTCCTCAGTATGCATAACTCATACAGAAGTGAAAAGTGGCATAATGTAATACAGTTTAATGGCACTATGGAGACAATTATAGCTGTCAAGAGTGTGTTTACTAATTAAATCCATCCTCAGCTATTCAAAGAGAATGGAACATTGATGTTTGCCCAGGACAGACTCTTGTTTGTGGATTCAAAATAAATTGACCTGTACCTGATGAAATAGCAAAAGTCCACCAGCAAGAAAATGCTTATGCTGGTTTTGGGTCCTGTCTACTAATGAAAAGAAAAGATGTACATTATGTGCCAAGTAATTTTAAAATACCCAAAGTGATATCATTGTAGGTGGTACCCATTGTGAAATTATTAAATGTTGGACATTTGTCTTCCAGCTTAAATAGATGAATTCCCCATGCATAGTAGAATACTTGCATTTAATGTAAACAATTGAATGTAATGTAATTTTTTCATGCTGCATTAAAGGCACTGAATTTTAAGTGTTTTTGAGTGCATATACAAGCCATGTGAACAGTACATAAGAACACTGTTGCCCCGTTTGTTTTCTATATAATGCAACAACATTGCAATTTAACCCAATATATTTTTTTCTTAATCTTGGTCTCTATATAGAATGAACACAATTTAATTATGGCCCAAATGTGAGAGATAGTCACTTGTTCTTCAATGCAATATCGACACTAGACCTGGAGATGAATGGAGAGCTGGAGAACGATATCTCGCTCCTCTGTATACTTGTATATGGCTGGAATGACAAATAAACTTGAACTTGAACTTAGGTTTTATTAACCAAGTCACTTTTCTTTATGAAATCATTTGCAGTTTATTTATATCTTCTTATGCATTCAGGAAAGGCCCTTTTATTATTTAATTACTTTGAAAAATAGATTAAAATGATTTTAATTGCATTTCATTGACTTTCATTTACATTCATGATTTGTGAAGATCTATACATTAATAATTTATTTCATCCTACACCTTTAAAGGTAAGGCTGTAAAATGATATTGCTTTGCAGCTAATTTGCTGATTATAAGAAATTTAATTTTAAGTCCAATTGAATTATTTACTCAAGTAGTAGAATTATTGTGGAAAATTAGTAGCTGCCCTACCGGTGAAAAGTATATATTATATACTTATATTTATATTATACATAATTAGTATGGATTCTATACATTCTAATATTAAGTGACAACTTAAAAATCATATTAATAATTTGTACATTAATGTTATTACACTTAATAATGTGAACTAGCAACATCTTTGGCATTTATTGTCCAACAGCACCACCATCAGCTGATGAGTTGATAATGTTCCCTTTATTAGTCTACTGCATTTACAGATCTGGTCCTGATCTACTTGGGACCTGGAGTACTGTATATATACTATTTATAAACTGCATATAGGAAATTCAAACCACTCAAGGACTAAAAACGTACTGGTTAATTAAGGCGATTATAGCCAATGAACAATGCAATTAAGTCATTAGGAGCTCAAGCTGGATTTAAAACCACCCAGACACTACTGACATCAGGCTGTCCCTCAAAACTGAGCACCCGGGCAAGGATAAAACTGGCTACTGATTCCATCATGAGGTGAATGCTGACTTTGAAACAGCTGCAGAGCTCAATGGCTGAGATGGGCGAAAATGTCCATGAGTCAACAATCACGCTGTTTTAGTATGTTGAATCGATTTATCAGTTACAGATGTCATATAATTTACAGCTTAAAAAAGAAGAGCAAAAGAAAATGTTTGCAGATACCTGCATTATTGCAGTGTGTTTGAAAAAAAAATCTAAAAAGAAGAAAGCACTGGGCTCAAGAACTGCAATATACAGTACTTCTAAAGCTGCTTGTCACTTTAAATTCATTCTTCCAGTTTAAAATGAGTGATGCATTATAAAAATTTTGATTTAGATAACATGGAATTACATTTCATTTGATATAAGCTATGAAATTTAAATAATATAGGGCACTATAAATTGCAATATTGTACATACTGTAAGAAAAGAAGAATTAAATTTACAAAACAAATGATTAACCTGCTTAAAATAAAATGACATAGAACATTTTAGATTTTTGTAAGAAAGTAATGTGAAAGAAAAACAATGTGAGCATGTGTTATTAAAAATTAGACTTTAAATTGTGGGATGTTACATTAAAATAGTACAACACATTAGTAAGATGTAATTTCAAATATTGTGTTAAATTGTGGTCACCAGATTATAAGAAGTATATACTGTAGTTGCGCTGCATTGAGACAGGCCCACTGTGAGATGCTAAACAATCTAACTCTTTATAATCCAGAGCTTTCTGATTCTTAAGAAGGCTTCACTTGGACCTGATTCAATTATTCAAAATTCTTATGGTATTAATCAAGTAAACTGTATGGACTTCTGATCAGAATCAACAGTGAAATATGAACAAGACAAAATGAAACTAAGTGGAACTGTATTTAAAACTGAGAACAAGATTCACATCTTTACAAATAGTGTTGTGAAAGACTGTATCAAGCTACCCATTCAGGTTGTCAAAGCTGATATCCTGGTATCTTTCACAAAAAGCCTAACGAAATCCTTAGCACAACTGTAATAAGACAAGCAGCTATTTGGTCATCTTTCTTTTGGCATCAGTACACCATTGTTCAAGTTTAAGATCATAAAGTAAAACTGACAATTGAAAGAAAATATACTCACTAAAATACTGCCATATTTAAGATGTACCATTATTTTCCTGCACTAAAAAGCATCATGATCTTAGATTCTTCCCAAAGACATTATTGTTACTTTTGATAAAACTTAGCAAGAGAAGGAAACAATCTAAAAATTAAATGCTGCCCAGTCTTGTAGAGATGTAAAAGAGTAATCATTTTAGGTCTACTTTTAAGAATAATAGGAAAACTTTACTTGAATTGTCGGATACTCTATTTTAAAATCTTTTCATAATTTTCATTTACAGATACGACCTGTGATTCACAGCAGAATAATCGTTTCTGCAAGATGGAAGAAAGTTTTGCATGAGTCATGTACTATCAAGTCAGTAAGGATGTTTTTGGAAGTTATTGTACTACAAATGTTCCATAGGTAGCAGATTATATATTTTATAAGCAGGGTAAAATAAACATTTTTTTAACTCTGTCAAAGAATACCTTTTCTATATAATTGCAGCATAAAGTTTAAAATCACATCTTAGTCATTTTTTCTAGCCTGCTGTGATTACCGGGTAGTGTAGCATAGTGGCTAAGCCGTTGGACTCATGCAGACCCTACTTGTTTTACTCTGAGGGAGGTACTGTACTTTATCCCGGCTACTACAATCCATCCAGCTCTACAAGTAAGGATGAGCATTGCTGAGGGGTGATTTCTGTGATGGGCCAGTGTCTCATCCACGGTTGAAGACACAAGTTCTCTAGTGTGCTTAATGCTACAGCCACCAGGATGAGCTCTGGCCTAATGATCAACTCTGGTATAGACTTTACCTACTGTGATGAAGTATACTGTTTCAGCTTTAATTACAATGTGTACTCATGTTTGAAATTAAAAATCTCGATATGACATAAACTGTATTGAAAACAAAAACTGTCTGAAGCTAGCCACAAAGTAGGACTGATAATGAACTTCCCTTACTAAGCATGACAGCTGCACACTGGCAATCCATAGAAAGAAAGAGGTTCCATATCTTGTAGCTGAAGCTGTTCATCATTGCTTGACATAGCTTATCCCTTGTGATTTGCCGTTCTACACTGCTGTCAACCTTTAGCAACCTTTCCTACAAATGTCAGATGGGGTTTACGTATGGGCTAAACTACAGGTGACCTAGTCCACTGTTTGAAAATTGCTCTGTGCTTAGAATGCTTCTGTGAGCCACACAATTTGTGCTGTGGCACTATCATGGTTGAAGTGTGGTTCTAATGGCCTGTTAAGCTGCTGTAGAAGCTAAAAGAAAACATGCTAATTGAGGAGTGGGCAATGATGCAGTCTTGTTGCTATGATATTATTTCTGAGAGGGTGTGCAACACTGATTCCTTTTTGATGCATCAGTTTATTTATTTGCTTAGTTGACACTCTTATCCAGGGTGATTTACAATATGATAATTTAAGAATAAATCAAAAAATGTTAATCAGAATAATAGTGCATGCACATCAATTGTTTAGTCATTAATATAACCTAAAAATAAATTCATTCAATGACAATGCTAGCACAAACTGGAAGAGTGACTCAAGTGTCATGCAAATAAAATGAATAAGCAAGAACTAAAAAAGCATAGAAAGTGTGGATATAGAATAGCAATTTAACTAGTAACACTACCAGTTTGAGAATTAAAAACAGTGCAATATAGTGTACAAAGTATTGGAGGTTGTAGCTGAGACCTGAGAGATCAGAGAGGTGTCTAAACAAATGAGTCTTCACCAGATGCTAAAAAGTGGTCAGTGAGCAGTTCTGATTTCTGTGAGTGGTTTATTCTATCACCAAAAGCTAGAGGGCATTAAATGAAAGGACTGTGGAAGAGAATGAATACAGAAAAGTGTAGGGAGAAATTGACAGAATAAAGATAGGCAGGAGAAAAGTGGTTGCATGAATGATTGGCAAGCATTAGAGTTTTAAATTCGATGTGTGCAGCAATAAGAAGGCTGTGAAAAAAACGGTGGTAATGGAATACCATGAAAACAAATCAAAGAAGAAAAAAGACAAGTTAAATTGCAGAATTCTACATGAGCTGGAGTGGATAGGTGGAATTGTGCAATTGTTACTTGTGAAGAAGTGGCAAGAAAATGCTACAACACTCTCTTGGTAACAGAGAGTGGTGGGAATAGGAGAGGCAGGGCTCAAGAGTGACACTTGACAGAGGAGGAAGTGAATAGGATGGTGGTGGAGTTAGGAGGAAAAAGGATGGAAAAGGTCCACAAAAGGTGAAGAAGAGGAAAGTTCAAAGAGTGAAGACTTTGAGAACCTGAGCTAAAGAATATTAGAGTATATCCAGGAGTAGATGACAGTGAGACAGGCAGAGACATTAGGAAAGAAATGTAAAGGAGTAAAGAAAGAAAGCATCATCAGCAAAAAAAGGAAATCTATAGGGAGGAGATGGGAGGACCCAGGATGAATGTGTAGAGAGAGCAGAATGATACATAGGACAGAACCTTAGGAGACACCAGACTGCACGCTGCCAGCAGAAGCGATATGTCTAATCAGTGAGGTAGGAGGAAACCTATGCTTGAGCAGTGCCAGAAATTCCTAGGTAGTGAGGCCTGACAGAAAGAAGAATGGTGTGATCTACAATGTAAAAAGGGCAAACAATCAAGAAAGATTAAGGTGAAAAGAGAGGAAGCAAAAGCTGCGTGAAGAGAATTAGTAACAGAGAGAACATGTTTGGCCTTGAGTGCTGAGAGAAATCTGGCTAGAATGAGTCAGTCAGCAAGTACTGCAGGAAGAGGTGTAAAAGAGAGCCTGATGGTATTCCCATTCAAATTACACATTTTTAAGTTTCTTGGTTTGAATTTTAATGAATTGGTTTCTTAAATATTTAGCCTCTGAATATTTTTTATTTGTAATATGAATGTCTTCTGCAACACAAAACCTCAACTTCAACTACGCAAACGTGCATGATACTAATCAGCTGTAAGTAAAGAAAACAGTATATGAGTTTTGGCTTTTGACATCTATTTCTGTAATCTTTTCAGTCAGTCTTACAATTCAGGTTTGTGTTTCTGTCAGTTGGCATGCATGTGTGACTGAACTTGGTCAATAGAAATGTTGTTTATATACACTTGAGCACAATTAAAATACTATATACTGTATGTTTAGTTTTTTATACTTTGTGAATCAAATTTATTGCAGATAATGTTTTCTGTAATATTTAATTTACCTCAGTTTTGATTGTTTTACAGAAAGTTTTCTTTAAAATATCAATAAATTATGTATCAAATATATTAATATAAAAAAAGGCTGAAGCTGAAGCACAACTAACACAAATTAGTTATCCTGAGTGTCATGTGTTGTTATGTTTTGTAGTGTTTTTACAAATGGAGATATCTTGGTTCCTCCAGCTCGAATACTAATACCAAAGTATACCCTGAGAAACTGGGATCGGGTGCTCGCCATGGTAACAGAGAAAGTGCACCTACGTACAGGAGCAGTACATAGGTAAGGAACATCTCTCATCCAAGGAAGACATACTGTGGTAAATACAATGTATCTTGTCAACAGAAAAGCAAGTAAAATGATTTGTAAATAATGAGAAACAAAGTTTTCAGATCCTAGTGGAATGATGATATGTGCTAGGTCTTGATAGCATTCCATAATACATGCTGCCTAATATTGCTGAATCATTTACAAGATCTTTTTTTACATAAATGGAGTCAAACCAAATTCATAGCCATATCACCTCATGCAGTGTTTGTTTTTGATCTGATAACCAATCCTAAAACATTACATGAGAGGTTGCACTGACAACTTGGGCGTGACAATGCAATACTTTTACTTTGTTTTATTTTCTTTCCCTAGACTATGCACGTTAGATGGGACACCATTACTTGGTTCAGTTGAATTGGAACATAACCAGTACTATGTTGCTGTGGGAACTGAAAAATTTAAACTCTTGCCATACTTTCAGTGGGTTCCCAGTAAAGGAACTATGAGAGACACAGGCCATGGGTAAGTATTATTCATTGTTATTTAATTCAAGATGTAAACTTTTCATATAAAATAGTATTACATGTGATTTGTATTACGTGATTCTATAAGCAAACATAATAGAACAGATTTTATTTTTATTTTATATTAAACTTAAACAGTTTTGACCAAGAATAATGATTGTTTCATTCATTAGAGGATGTGAACTTGGTGTTTTGGATAATGGAGTGCAGAAAAGAATCATACAAATGTGTTGCTGTTAGAGCAAAAGTAACAAAGAAGATAACAACTAAAAGAGACAGACTATTTTTTTAAAGTCTAAGTCTAATTGCCTTCAGATTGCTGCTGATTTCAACTAAACACCAAATCTCAAATAATAATAAAAAAAGAGTAAAGAGACATCTTTCAGATGATTAGATGAGCTGCAGTTTGAATGTTTTTTTTTAAAACAAAAAACATTTTAAGCACTTAGAAAAAATGTTCAAAAGAGCAATGAAGAAGAATATGGAAGCCCCTTTCTGCCAGGGACTAAAAAAAAATGCGCTATGGTATCTCAGACTTACAACTTAGTATCTCAGAATTGCGACTTAAAAACTCAGAATTGCGACTTGAAAACTCAGAATTGTGACTTAAAAACTCAGAATTACGACTTGAGAACTCAGAATTACGACTTAAAAACTCAGAATTACAACTTTATATCTCGCAATTGCGACTTCGAAATAGCCCACATTTCATTGTCCTTTTGTTATTGTAACGGATTCGGGTTCTAGGACTTGTGCCCCTCGCCGCTCCCACCCTAGTTCATGCTCCACTGCATTGGCTCGAACACAGGTCTTGCCAGCTGAGCTAAAGAAGACCTTCTTTTTTAAGTAAAAAAGGACATACAATGGAAATATGTAAAAAGTATGTTTCAGCTTTTATAACTGTGAATTCCTCTGGATGTGAAGTGTCTAATTCTGTATCTTTTTTTCATATTCTGTCTCTGTTTTTGTATTTCTGGTGTTTAAATAAAAACTTTTTTAAAAAGCCCACTGTCCGCTATTCCATCTGGGTACTATGGAAGCCTTACTGTCGGAAATGGGATTCCATAATAAGGTTCCTAATATGGCTCATCATAACCTCAGTACTTGCTAGTTTTTATTTCAGCTGAATTAAGTTTCTTAGAAATTCATGAGAAATAACCACACGCAATAAGAGGTGTTTAGAAATATTTATAAAGACGTAAGGCATAAAAAACTTTGGCCTGAGTGTCAGGCGCCTGGCTGGAGGACGAGGAACCCCCCTTACAGAGTGAAATTTAACCAATGGGTGGCAGCAAAGGTGGAGGTGGGATAGAGGAGCGATGCATACAGAAAAATGCAAGGAAGAGAAAGGGGCTTACAATGATATTCATAGCTTTTCTGGAAGAGACAGAACATAATTACAAGTTAGACTAGCAGATTAGAAGGAGAACTTGGTGGCACTCAGGCCTCCTGAACTTTCTTGTTCTAAACTTAAGATTTGATTAATTATTACTTATTATTACTAATATATTATTACTAATTAGAAAAATTTGAGATATTGTAGCTGCTAAAAAGTTAAAGATTTTGACTAAGCTTCACAATGTAAGAATTATCTTAGAGGTTCCAATAGTATATAAGTAGCAATCCATGCAACATTTCAAGTTAGTTCGCTCAGTAGTTCAGTTATCAGTTCTAAGTAAAAAACTGAATAGAGATAAAAGCTAATTGACACTGATATCACCAGGTCTAAGGAACAGGAAACACTGCCATATAAGAAGAGTAAACTAAAGACCAGAGGAATAGTATATGGTGCTAAAGTAGAGTTAAAGAATGCAGAGGATGTGCAGCTGAAAAAAATGTAGCAGAATGTTAGATAAATGTTGTGTATTACATTGTATTCTCAGATAGCTTTTGGAAATTATTTCTTTATTAGCTGCAATTCCCTTTGACCCACAATTTGACTCACTGTATATACATTGCTCTATATGGACTATAAAAAACGTTTTGTTTATCAATTAATTGTGAAAATATTAATTTATCAATTAATGAAATGGTGATTTTGCTGTTCTAGGTTCTACAATGAATTGCTACCTCCATTAAGAAAGGACAAGATAAAAGACATGGTATGTGATCTTCTCAAAAATCTTATCATTTGGAATTAAACTGTAAGGTGGGCAATATCTAATCTCATTTAAAAGTTAGATGCAGTAGATCTTATATTCTTATTGCATAATACTAAGATGATTTATGTACAGGTCAAAGTGAAGTCCAAGCCAGAGTCACAGCAGCTCATTGTGCCTGACTTTAGCCTGGTTTCTGTAGCCTTAAGTGGACAAGAGAGCCAGTGACCAGTGATGCTGGTCTCACTAATACAGCTGGGTGGACTGGAGCAACAGCAGGGTCTGTGGCAGGGACCTGAACCCACAACACATCTGTTAAACGTCTGATGGTTTACTCACTATGCTGTGTTACTCCCACTATTTATATTCACAGTCATAATTCAATAATTTCTAGAAAAACTGTATATAATATAAAAACAAAGTACCATTTTGTTGTGACATATTGATATTAACTTTATGAATATATGATCATAATATAATTAATAATAAACAATACAGTGTGTATTACCTGTTATATAGTATTTGAAAGATTTGAAAATCAAACCATGACATACCTCATTCTTCCAAGTTTAAAAATCCCATCACTTTCACTGAGAAGTACATTTTGTACAATTTTCAAAGCATTTTAATAATATATATTGACATTTTATTATTATTTATAAGTGGGAGAAAAGAAAATATCTGCTATTCTGCCTGGTTTAAAGGAGAAGAAAGATACTGTTTATGACAACTGAATTGGGAATTGAATTGGGGTATAATATGCAGAAATGTGTTTAGTAAAATATTTAAGTTAGACCTAAAGTGTGTTTTAATGTGAAGAGCTTTGAAAAGGTCTTTGTTACCTGTAAAGAAATACTTAAATCAATACAATACAATACTACAAATACTGTATTATAGTGATTTGCACTTCCTAAGAGGGTAATAAATTCAAGTTATGACCACAGGTCATATTTCATTTCGTTGAAGTAAAAATATATTTTCAAACTGCAAAATTTAATAGCATTTCAGGCCTGTTCTTTCTATTTAAGTGCAACGCTGAAACCATTCAATCAAACCTTATACATTATATTAGTCCAGGTGAATAGTGTACCAAGATAGATTGCTATATGAAGACCAGATGTGTCCAATAATATAGCAATCAGTAAGAATAAATGCCATACAATACATATTCCTCTGAGAATGTATTCTTGTATTTTTTATCTCGTTTGGGAAAAATGTAAGTACAGATTCTATTTTTATATATCTGAGTTGTTGACCACCAGTCAGTATAAAACATTCTCAACATTAAATCTGCTCTTACTTTTACCTCATTGGAAACTTTGATATTTATATATATTATAAGATTTCTGTTAAATATTCCCTTCCCATTAAATACTGCATGAGCCACTTGCTAATGTATGGCATTTCCTATACAAAGACCAATTTCACTTCAAGATTTAATGAAAAAAAAACATTCCTATACAGCATAATGCAATGATTTGTTTTGTTGATCAATGGTCCTTTATTACACAGATTTTGTCAAGGATTTTGTAGTTAAAATATAAGGTATTACTCAGTGAAAATAAATATGGCAAGAAAGCAGGTGACATGGCAGTTAGTGGTGATCCCTTACAGCTCTTCAGTCCTGGGTTAGATTGTGACCTGGTGTGCCGTCTATGGGTAATTTACATGGTATCCTTTATTAAAGTGGGGTTTCTCCAGTTTCCTCCCACCTTCTAAAGACAGGATGGCTATGTAAATTGTTGTGTGTAAAATATTATTTTGTTTGCCCTGTGGACTGGGCATGGCATCTCAAGCAGGTTCAAGGATGGTGGATGGATATATGTGTACTGTACATTTTACAATTTATATAGGATAACACATTCAACTAATGCCAATGTCCTTTAAAAATAAGTTTATACCTATCAAGAAAATTTATTTTGCGTTCAGATAATGTTTGGTTCTAACCAAGTTACTATATTATATGAAAGGAAAACTATCTTAAAGAGTAATTACTGTATGTGACACATTTAAATGGGGTTCAGTTGTTAATTTCTCTTCAGCTTATATAAGTTATATAAGTTGATTTCTGTATTTGTAATTCTTGGTGGTTGTTATTCATTTTAATGTGTAGAAGCTGTTTTTATAGATATGTCTACCTTTTTAATTAAATTATTTAATAAAAGCATTTTACTTTATTATTCAGTGGTTATTTTATATTAGCTTGTGACCAAGGTTACATTAGGATTGTTTTATAAAAAGCAAAAATGACACTACTTTTTCAATTTCTTCTATTAGCAATTTGAAATCCATGTTATTTCCTTGAACTCAATTACATAATTTGTTTTCTTAATTATACTTTTTTATACTTTGTAAAAAAATGTTGACGTCTTGACTTTTTCCATAAACAAATGTATCACAATTTAAACAAGGAGAGAATTAGCCTTTGCAGTCTCTTTTTCAAGTTATTGCAGGGAAAAACATTGAAAAAATATCATTTTTCTGGCTGGCTGAATGGCATGACATTTTAATGGTTCCAAAGCAAACTAACATTTAAATATGTGCTTTGGAAATTCTGTACAGTGCTCCATATAGTTATCTTGTGAAGTCTGAAATTATCAACTTTACAAATGCATAATGAATGTTCAGCCTGAATTTGTCTTCCCAGTATTCACCTGAGGGGGGAGACAGTGACTCTGCTATCTTATCCTCTCCTCTCCAGGTAATCTGGTATTTTTCTTTCAGTGCGGTGAGGTTGTTAATGCCGTGCTATCTGTCTCTTTTGCATGACCAATCTGTAGAATTTGTTTCCTGTCACTCAAACATTTTTCTTATGATAAAACTGTGAAATCGCGTTAAATATAATATTTGAAATGTCTTCTGGTAATAAAAACATTTATATCTTGCTTAGCAAAGTCTGACTTACATTATGCAGACATGATCGTACTGGTAAAATGATATGTTAATTATACTTTTTTCTTCCAATAGGTCAACTGAGAACAAATTTTCATGCGTGATACAATCGAGATCTCTTGTCCATCATTAACTCGTGTATAGTAATATCAGCATATTTAAAGAATATCTGTTTGTTGGAGCAGACTTGGAGCATTGCAGTGTGTTGTCAGCACTGATAAAGTGAGCAATGTTTGTAATAGCCTGACAGCACTGATATGTGGCAAGCCTGTCCAGCTTTCTGCTCTCTGTGAATATCATCAGTAGTTTTCCCTAACAGGAGATTCCATATTACCAAAGCCATTCTTAATAATTAGAGAAATACTTCAAAAGCATCTCGTTATTGTAAAGGTTTAAAAAAACAGAATTTCATTATCATATCTTAGTAACCTCACACAATTTAATCTCAAATTAGTTTTATTTAGTTTGTTATTTTATTTTTTATTATTAGTTATCACACATGTTGCTTATATAAGAATAAGGGATCCAACAAGCAGACACCATCGATCCCAACTTAATAATTTAAATACTGTATATACAGTCTCAATTAATGCAAAAATATTGCTGAGAAGATTCTAAAGTCAACTTGAGGGTACTTCATTAAAATATACAATGTTTTGGCAGTAAACTCTGGTACTGCCTTGTGCTTTTGTCAGTCTCCTAAATAGGGTTTAGTTGCATGGTAGTTGCAATATTATGACAGGAGCCAATACCACAAAAAACACTTGCTTTTTCCTCATTTGCATACACTGAAAGTGATTCTTAAAATATTAGACAATGGTAAATGGCTTTGACAGGTATGAGAAATTCCTTGTATTCAGATGGATCTGTTTCTACACTCTCAATAGGAAATATTTAATGTTGATATTGTTTTTGCTTGAATGATGTGTTGGGGTTTAACTTATATAGCCTTATCAATTCTAATTTATTGTGTAACCCCTGGTTTGTGCTAGGCATTTATTATAGTGAAAACTGAAGGCAATTTTAATTTTTGTCAGTGACATGGATAGATAAATCACCTGATTGAGCTATGTAAGACTAATGTTCTCAAAACAGCAGATGTTTATGGCTTGTTCAGTGCTCCAGGAATAGGTGATTTATTACAAAATCTTCTAGGGAAAGTTCAACTGCTGTTGGCACTGGCGGTGGCTGTTGTACTGGAGTTCTAAATGTAGTCTTATTTAGTCTTATAAATCCAACCCATGGACTGCAGGCTTGGACTTGGACCAGTGTATCTGAAATTAGGACATGAAACCATTTTTAGCATTATGCCAAGATCTATTCCACTACCTTGCAGTATATGTTTTTTTTCAATGTTTAATTTATTGCATTTAGATCTCTTTTGAGATCCAAATAGAATTGATTATACAACACCTGATTATAGGAAAAGAAAAAAAAATCAGTGACCTTTGCAGACAGTTCTTTGAAGTACATGTGAAGAATTCAGTTTATATATACATCTACTGAAAATGAAAATAATCTAGTGAGTGAAAAGACATAAATCTAATCCCTGACCCTTGAACACGGAACTGCTACTGTATTCTTAGCTAGCACCATCTCAGATTTAATTATAGGATTATTATTGTTGAAAAATTATTTTAAAACAATACAATGTATAGTGAAAATAAGAAAAATAACTCTGGTGGTGGTAAATATAATAAAAGTAATTATTTGGTTAAATGTCAAGGCAGGACAACAAATGTGCACGACTCTGGTGACGCTTGCAATATGATGGCCGTGATTCTTTGAGGTCTTGCTCAATAAATCCCTGTTTTTCACTCAACCTGAGTTCAGAGCTGTATTTTCGTATTGTTTTTCTCTTTTTTTATCGGTTGGGTTTACCTTCGGCACCATGCTCTTGAAGAAGAAGGAGGGTTCGTCCCTGGCTGCAACACACAAGGGGAAATGCTTCAGTCCTGCCCCTGACCACGATGAATTTGCACCCATTATACTGAGAGCTATAGCTGCGCAAAGTGATTCGCTTCGTGGCATGATCACAACAATCTTAGCTGAGTCTTTGGGCCCCGTTAACCACTTGTTGCAGGCTTTACGACAAGAACTTAACACGCAAGTCCACACTGTTCAAAAACTATCTACTGCTGTTGACACACTAAAAGCTGATCTGCGACCAGTGAAAAGAGAATCTAACACAAGCCTGCAGCATCTGAATGAGCTCCAGACTGAAGTGAAGATAGATCGCAATGCTTTAGTGTGAGGCTAATGGCCCTGCCTGAGGGTGCTGAAGGTGAAGACATGGCTCGGTCCCTCCAGAAGATGCTCTCTTAGTGGATCATTTCCCTTCCTACATTTTCTCCTGTCAAGGGATGAAGACCCAACGGCTCTATGGTGGATCTGTGGGCAGAGTTGGGAGACTAGGGTGTTTGAGGGGGATGGGATGGGATGCGGAGGGGAATTGCTGTAGTCCTACAAGATCTGCTGTTCTCTGGCATATCTCTGAGGCAGTGCAAATGATGTTTTGACCCCATTGTTTTGTACCTAAATACAGTGTGGTACCAAGTGAAATGGCAGCACAAAATGGTTCTCACATTCTCCAGTTTTTCATAATGCTGGACTCTTAGCTGATGGGAGCCCCATTCTCTTTCCACAATGATCGGTTACTGGAATTAAAAGTTTATCAGACATTGTTGGAGATAACACTCTGCCTTCTTATTCTAATACAGTATATCAAATACCTCAGTCTTTTGTTACTTTGTTCTGCAGTGCGTGCGTATGTGTTTCCCTGGGACATAGAGCTTCTTGTCCATCCCTTATATAAGATACTGGATGTAAGGAGCAAGACTTTGGGATTGGTGCCCTTGCTTTGTTCTCTGTTACTGACATCCCTGTATACATCCATCTCATATAAGGCAGCGTTTCTGAGTACAATATTTGGACAAGATCAACCAAGAAAGTGGCAACACTGCTGTCAAATTAATTATGTTACATCTGGAGGAGACCAGTGTTTTGTACTGTGTGGTGCTTTTGTTAACATTGCACAAATGAAGCTGTCTACATCTGGGGTCCTTGATGTTGGGGAAGAAATTCTATGTCTCTGGGAGACCAGTGAAGAAAGCATAGTTGGTCCCTCTACCATCCCCTATAGCGACTGAATTGGATTTGCGAGATCCCTAGGAATGACTGTTTGGGATACAGGCGGTTTTATGGAAAGCGGGAAAGGGGTTTGCTCCTGGGGAGGAGGGGGTTATAGGGGGAATTGTGTTGTTTGTACGTCAATTTTTTGTTTGCTTAGTTTCCACAATAAAAAAAAAGATGATCACAAAAAATAAATGTGCTGTAGTTATGTCTATATGTAGAAATGCCGAAGAATGTTTTGTGTATAATGATTGCAGGCAATTTCTAAAACAACAGAATGTTTTCAAAAGGGTAATGAAATATTTAGCTCTGAGGCCAGGTCTGCATCTGTGTTTCAGATTTCACCCCACAGTCTCCATCAGTGCCAGTAGCTTGTCAATATAGACAGATGGCTGTTATCTTATGTATCTCTTTCATTCTTCCATTTCTTTTGACAGTCCAAGAAACTTTGTTTTAAAACAGACACAGCATTGACACAATCGGTTATTTGTGTTTTACCTCTTTTACTGAGCATTTTGGTTCCCATTCCCTACTCTCATATTATTCTTAATAACATAAACCATTACCATATGTGCATAACACAAATATAGCACTATAGCACAAATTTAACCATCAGCCCTGTCATCAGACCTGGGCAGTATTTTCATACCGACTTAAGGGGATGTTGGAAACAAGCTAATGAATTATCAGTAGCTAAAACATGTGGTTACAACTTTACTTTTTGTAGCCTGACTATACTGTAGTTTTAAGATTGGTTGTAATTGGGCAGTTTGGAAATAATATTTTGGAAATATACTGTAGTCATTGTACAGTACAATGCATCCATAAAATGTATTGCGAAATGCAGTGAAATGTATTATTGTAATGTGCAACTGTGCTCTTCTGTTCAAGACAAAACAGATCACATTCCTATAACTTGCACATTCTTTTTAGACTTAGTCTCAGATTTGTTAAGCCTATTCAGATGAAGATTGGAAATCTAGTGAAGGTGTTTTAAGCATTACCCAAATTAAACAAAAATAAAAATTAGATGATTTTTTTTTCAATAATGATCTAAGTAGTCAAACTTGTTATTTTTCTCCGTGGGAGCATGGGAATTTTGAACATGGGTAATTGTGCATGGGAAATATTTTCTACATACTATTATTTTCTCTACATGCTCTATATGCTGACAATAGGGACCGAGGCTTTGCTATTGTTACTGTAAATCATGGTTTATTGGAAAAGATGTTGGTAACATAGGTAATATGGTACGTGGTTGACAAACCTTTGTTCATAACTATAAAAGCTGTAGGGATAGCTACTGTTGGAAACATAAAAAATATATCCCTCTGTCTTACTGTTTATTTTGAACTATAAAATGACTGGGACCTCCCAGGGTTAACATACAAAGAGAAATGAATCACGAAGTGTATGTATTTTCCTGCTTAGATCAGTCTGGGATTTCTTGTGATTTTTTGTAATAATATTGCCAAACTCTATGTGCCTTGCAAACCTTTTCTGTTTGTTTGAACTTCTTATTAAAAAGTCGAAGGCTTTTCAAAATTAAAAAAAAAATCCAAAATCTTTTATCCCCAAGAGTCTATGTTAATAAACGAAAAAATGCCATTGCCTGACATCTCTTGCTGTAGACAATAAAAAGATGAGATAGTTTTGCTATGGACAGGGCCTTAGTCACTCAAAAGATAACAACCGAAAAACTATTTCATTTGCTTTTCTTTGTAAGAAAGAAATAACTTCCATGCTATCAATATCAATAGGTGCAAACTATAATATGTACTATCTATATGCATAAAAAAACAAAAAACTGCAACATAATTATGGAATTATAGTTCAGATTTATACCTTCCTATTCCCTGAGCAGAATGAGTAAATTCATCTTCTTTTCTGTGCTTTGTTCTGTGTTTTTTTTTTCTCCCAAGTCCTTTTTATTAATAACATTCTGCAGTATACCTCTGAGTGAATTATTCCTGGAACACCTTTCCCCTTTAAGCTTGTTTAGGATTTTTACTGTTTTGATCTTGCTTGATATACAGTATAAGACGAATGCAGTTAGAAATTCATGGCTGCCTAGTTTCATCAATAAATGATTAGTTTGCTGTGCTCTCTGGTGATTGATACGCTTTGCATGTGTTGTATTGGAACCAGATGAATTCAATACTCTGAAACTCACAGGGGAACTACAAAGCATATCAGTTCATGAAACATTGAGGGCCATGTTGGAAATAAAAGTACAAAGTAAATTTCTGGTACTTTCTTTGTTTAAGAAAACAAACACATTTGCAATGATAATGCTATCAAATTAACTAAAACAGTGTCAGTGTCAAAATACTTTTTTGTGTGTAGTCCATGGATCGGAGAGGTCCATCAATTGGGCACTTGAGAGACCACACAGACTCCTTTTTCTACGCTAAGGAAGAGAGGGCAAAACAATCCAAACAGGCTTCAAAATTCCCAAATCTACTCTCGACAGGGGGTAAGTAAAAACAATGTGATTGTACAGTGTATGTATTTCTGTCTTTGCTACCTTTGGATAAAATAAGAGTTGGGGCTGTTGTCTTTTGAAATGGCTTTGTAAATGGGCCTGAGGCCACTAGAGGTTTCTGTAATTGTGGCATTAAAATTAATTTGTTTTGAATTCATAAACTATTCTTCTAACAAGGATGACCTGGATATGAGAAGCATACCTGTTACTCAAAGAAGGCTCCAACCCCTATACTCTGTAAAAATGTAATTAAGGCCTGGAAAAAACAAGCACTGCAAATAACATAGCATAGCTAGATGCATTTTGATAAAGTAAAAATGAATCTTTATAATGTTAAGGAAAGGAGATGCCCTTCCTGATTAGTTTCAGAATGGGACACAGAAAGACACCTTCTTAAAGTCAGGATGACTTTAAATTGATAGTTTCTACTATTAAAAGGCTACTATTTAATATAATGAAGCAAGGTGATATACTTCAGTTGCTCCTTTAGTACATTAAAATATACTTTTTGATTAGAAATCACACAATCTAAAATAAGGTTAATCATCCTAACATTTTAACTTTATGATTTAATGACTTAAATATTGTGATATTTAAAGGAGCTGGTAACAAATAGTGATGTACAGTATATGGTTACTTGAGAAACATCATTTTACACAATTTGAGGAAAACAAGTCATTCAATATAGTACTTGGTTATTTATGTTACTTTTCACTCTTTATATGCTTTTTAAGTATGTCAACAGTGATTTTGAAACTTAATGCAAGGGCCCACTGTTTCAGACATTTGCCTAAACTTTGGGTACACTTTTTGTACAGCAGGTGCAGTAGCATTTAGAAAATGAAACACACTTTTATACTACACACTCAGATGTTGTTCTATGATTTGCTCCAGAAATGCTTTAATTTAGAAATGTATCAAAGATACAAACAAGTGTCTGTTATAAGTGAATATTTTAATGTGAACTTATACATTTGGTCTTAATTGTCCATTTATGGACAGTGAACATTATTCTTAAATCATAACACTCAAATTTCCTACATGGCAGTGCTCTCTTATGAACTCACTAATTATGGTAAAGAGGTGCTTTATTTAAATGTTATCAATCTTTCACAAAGCACAGAGAATATCTTCCATGTACAGTAGGTCCATGAGTGCATTAAGTGATAGCATCATCGATTTCCATAAAATAAGTAAAAATTAAAGAGTAATATATGATTCTGAGGTTAAGACGTACAGTAATTGAGATTTGACTCTTTTCTCAGAGGGAGGTGTGTTCAAACCTAAACACAAGAGGAAGGAAACTCAAGGAGCCTATGAGGTTCAAGAAGACAGTCATATGAAGGTGGACTTGCCTATTGATCAGGTGACTGCAATTTCTACACAAAGAAGGTGGCTGAGCAGATTATATAATATAGCTTTGGTTTGCAGCAGACAATGTTTTCAAAAGATGTTAGCAGGACTGAGTGTGACCACACATTCTAGCATAATAACATCCATCCATTTTCTAACTGCTTCATCCACGTCAGGTTTGTGGGAAGCTGGAGTCTACCCAGTACAAGGTGGGATACACCCTGGACGAGACGCCAGCGCATTACATGGCACACATAGACACAGACATGCACAAACTCACACCAAGGTCAATTTTCCCAAAAGCTAATGAAGTTACCAGTATGTCTTTGAACTGTGGGAGGAAAGCACTGCAGGGCAGTATGCTAACTACTGCGCCACCGTGCTACCCTAACATTATACCTGTATCTGATGATGTACTGTATGAATTTCTGCTGTGCAGCAGATATAATAAATATATATTTTATAAATATATATAGCAAATATTGTAAGTGCAAATAAATGAAAAGACATGTCTGTATATATGTATTTGTTGCTTTTAGAATCTTTATTGTCAGTTCATTGTAAAACTCCCAGACTGGTACACCCAGTAATACCATAAATTATTAAACAAATTAAGCTTGATTCATATAATTAACTATAGGTAAAGGCTCATTGCATTCTGAAATATAAATGAAGAAAAGAAACACCGTTTCAGCTGTGGAAGCTCCTGTTCCTCTGCCACATGCTGTATGCATGCTGACGCAGTTCTCTACACGAACATAATTAACAATATTTGCTCTTATTGAAAGCTGATGTAAATAAGTCAATTAGGATATTGAATGCTGCACAGAACTCAGGTTCTTCACTACACTTGATAAAGTAAGCATATGAGACAGACAAGAGAATGTCCTGTTTTGGTAAAGGAAAATAAGTCTGGAGGATATCCTGTAGTGTTTAAATGTTTTCACTGTCTTTACACCATGGCAAATAACAGAAATAAATTACATATGTTATTAATTATGCTTACTAATTTGCTGTTATTGTTCTTTAAGGTTGACAAAGTGATTATCTCTGATTATTTCTGAATATGAATATACAGTGGTAATTGGATCTCTGAATAAGGAGTTCCAAATAGTTATGTTTTTGTTTGTTCTGTTGTTCTGCTCCTAGGTCATAGCCAAAATTGTTGAAGAAGAACAGATTGACAGTGGCAATCAACTTCAAAAAGAGCATAAAGCAAGGGAAAGCCGCAGTCCCTATAAGATACTTCTGAAGGATGGCAAGCAAGCCAGCATTCCAAGTATCCAAACGACACCTTCACCTCAAAATACCTCTGATCCTAAACACCCACCAAAACAAGACTGTGAGTTATCTGGAGACTTCAAAAAGGTTAGTATACCAACAAAAGTGTAGGCTGTCACACTCTATTTTCTTTGAAAGGTTTTTGAATGTATTACAATTTTATGCACAGACTTCTGCTGACATTTCTCAGGAGCAACATAGACAGCGACAGCGACAACCCAAGGGTCTGGAAAGAAATGAGAAAAATTCCAGTTCTGCCAACTCTTCACTGAAGAAAAGACATAAAGGTGGACGGAGTTCTACCTCCCTGACAGCAACTGATCAAGAGCTACCTGGAAGTTTGAAAGAGGTGAGTAAACCTTAATTTAAAGGCATTCAGAGCAAATACACTTTCTTTAATATTAAATGCTTGCATTAGCTATGGTTTTAAAAGTAATTATCACAATTTCTCCATTTGTGAAATGGTTGAATAGAAGCTCAACTTTATTATTTACATTATGGATAAAATTCATTTCTGGCTAGAGGCTTAAATCTCAGAGTTATATAACACTGCATAATAGATGAAAATCTGTCCTATTACATTACATATTATGACAAGTCCGATAGGAAGAAGTTACTTTTAAAAAGTGTTGGATTGTATTTATAGGTTATGTATGTACAGTAAGTATAACAATATTCGCTCTTAACTACTATAATGTCACAACATGTGACCTACCCAAGCATTGTCCCATTAAGGTTTGGCAAATTTAATGACCTGCCACTATGTTGTAACTCCAGGCTGACCTCTCTTGGATCATAGATTACACATTATTCCCCTTGGTACTATTTTAAATAAGTTAAAAATTGAAATGAAAAGATCATCCTTTTATTTTTATTTTGTTTCTTAATTTTATGATAAAAGCTTGTACAATTAACTTCTCTTTCACAATAAGGGATCTTGAAGTATGTGTTGGACAGGAAAATGATGTTAATCATAAGGAATTTCGAGTAAGTCTTTATAACCTGTTTGTTTTGTAGATCTGGCCATGACACAGGTTAATAACCCAGCTCTTGTGAAGAGTGCCATGGGTTCTTTAATCTCCAGTGTGAATTGTAGTAAATTTTAATGCCTCAGCTGTGAGACAACATCTCTGCATTACTTGCACCATAATTTGGAATTTCTGAAAATGTGGAAAGAGTGGTGCTTATTGAGTACAAAAAGGTTTCTTATGATGTCTCCCAAATACTAACCAGGCCTAGCTTTATTTAGATTCTAAAATCTGACAGAATCAAACATCAAGAATGGATAGCTGTTCTATTCATTAACTGGGTTAAGAGGACTAAGCTAACACTTATACATTTACTCAATACATTTACATTCTATTTAAGTCTCATGTGCCAAAAGCCTAATTCTGAGATCTACATACAGTGATACATTTACTGTTAATTTTACTGTTTAACATTATCTGGTCATATCTATTATTTTACTATGAAAGTATTATCTCCACAACTATTGGTGTGTACAAAATATATAAATAGCAGGAATAACATAGGCAATAAAAGGCAATAAAGTTGTAGTTTAATTATGCATTGAGAGACTTGTATAGCATATTGGTCTGACCTAAACAACAAATAAGCAAATAATCTCTTTAGAAAGTGAAGATTTTGCTTTACATCAAAGAATATTTCAAAATGCATTGTTTAAAATGTAGGTAGTAGACTTTCAGCATGACAGTGATGGGATTGCTGTAGTATGCTCTTTTGTAATAAAGACACTTATTGAAATAATTATTGACTTTGGAGGGCAGTTATTACCTTGTTAAAGGCCACATCAATACCATTATCCCTTAATTAACACATTAAGCAAATCAGAAAAGCATTGCTGATTCAGAACTGCGGTAGATCCAGTGAGTGGCAAGACTATCACAGCAAAGACTGAATTCTTCTCTTGTAAATCAGGAGACATATGGTTAGTGAAATCCTTGTGAGTTTCGAGAAATGTTTATTATTTTAGTTTTTATTTATTCCATGACTTTTTATTTATAATTTCCCAAATGTTAGCTTTTGTGCCTTTAATCTGGCAATGCAGTGGGCAATTGGAGAATCCATCCATCTATTTTCTAACTGCTTTCTCGAATACAGGCTTGTGGTGGAGCCAGAACAATATTGGGAATTATATTTTTTTATTTTTTCCTATAACATTTCTTGAGCAGCAAAATCTACTTCATAATTGCCACCTCAGTTTTTTTTTACTAAGAAAGCCTTTCTAATAAATTGCATTATAGTAAATAGGCTTTCAGTGTCATTATTTAAAATAAGTTAAAAGTCATCTTAGAAGAGTAAATAAAGTGGTTACTTCTTAAGGCTTATTATAGTCTAATTTACTGAGGCTTCCTTTATTTCCCTTATATCTTAAACTCTCCTGATGCTATGATGTTGAATAATTTGTTAAAATTAGTTTAGAATGGGTATTGTTAAAATTTATTCTATACAACAATTGCATTTTGTCCGTCATTATTTGTGTCGTTTTGTACCATGTATCTGCTTCATGTGAATTCAGAAGGTTGTGCTTCACTTTCCATTACAGCTACCTAAATGTTGTCTTTGACATTAAATATGCTAGTCATTTGTTTCTCACAGACCTTTACATTTCACACAGCGATCTAGAATGAAAACAAATGAGAAAAAAAGTTCAAGAGCAGGCCTATGTAAGCCTGCATAAATTTCTGTTTATCTCAACCTTTTGTTTTAATTTACTGCTATTGGCTTATTCGGTCAGTCAGTCACCTAAGCATTTCTTCTTAATTAATATTGTTAGATATGTCAATATAACTAGGGATGCTTGATCAATTGTCTTCCTCTTCTACAAAATTTTGTGATAAAAATCAAATACTTATTGATTTACTCCATTGATCCCCCAATTTTATGCCAGTGCAATTTCTCTACATTCGTCTTCGCCTGTTTCCTGAATACTGTTCCCCAGCTTAGGTTAGCGGTTTCAAAGCTTTCTACACAATCAAGGTCAACTTTAATCAAGTCAGACTCTAAGGTTAGAATTAGTCTGAGCCAAACCAGACTTGGGCTTTTAGCGTGACTATCATATTGTTAGATTACCTCTTTATCAGAAACTGTATTATCAAGAATCCAAATATTGGGATATTATCTAATTCTTACCAAGGCCTTGCAACAAAATACGAAATAAAAAATATATATACAATACTTAGTTTGTCATCATAGATACTGGAAAGAACGTTTTAACTTCACATATACTCTTCTCACTTCTATTTAAATTAAATTATTAAAATATAAAGTATTTTTTACATCATAAGCTCAACATAGCCAGCTTGTTGCCTTAGTTTTTAATATTTTTCGATCTCCTCCTGGAACCTAGATCTATATTTCCGTTCCCTCTAAAGAAATATCACCTTGTCCTCTTCCTTTTCAGTTGTACTTCACATGATTCTATTCATACAAGTCATTTCATCAGTTTCACTCCATCCTCATTAGTCAACAGGCACTAGACCATTCATATTCAGTTAAACCCATTTTCATATATTTATCAGCTTAACTGTTTAATATAGTCTTAGACCTGCAGGCACTAGAGAATGCAACTTAATTAACTCCTTGGTGTTGAGAGGGTCTCTGTGAACTTTGTACATACTGTTTCTGCTGACACTGTAGTATTTTATAAGGTGGACATAAACTGGTTTGAACTGGAATGGAAGGATGCTGGACAGAAGGGCTGCTATGTAATTCTATGTGTTATATAGGAACGCCTGCTTCAAAACTAAGTAACCAAAAGATATCTTTGGCAAAAAAGTGTAACAATGCGGGACTGGGAGGAGCCCTGAGAGAACCGGTAAAAGTCAACGCCCTGCACGTGAGGTCAGCAAAAAAACTAAAGAAAAAGAAAAACAAAAAAGCACACCACTTTCCACAGTGGTGTCCAGACTGGACTATCCCTATTTAACGGGGTCCAGTCTGGAAGAAAACAAACAAGGCCAAAAACAAAAGAAGACTCAACCTTCCCCGGTGAATCCTCACAGCGGGACAGGGGAAAAGAAAAAGAAAATAAAAAGAAGCGAAAATGCTACCTCAACACTCTCTTCACAATCCTCTCTGGGACTGTCGCTGAAATGCTCTCCCCTTACGGGGGTATCGGGATGGAGTCCCTCTTGCTCGCCCCTCCGAGGAGGTGCCCAGTGTGTTCTTAAAGGGCCTTCACAGCTGCGTGAAGCTGCTCATCCAAAATGACCCAGGGCAGCTGTGGTGGCTAAGGCAGTGTGTCACACTTAATTCAGGGCTCCGCCTCCACACTGAACATGCCCTCACTTTATGCCACCTAGGGAAGAGGAAGATGAGCATCAGGGAAGCATGACAGAGAACAGAAAAGTTGAATTGCTTACTCCTGTTTCTCATGACTCCTGATTGTCTTTTAAGGAAAGTAGAAAATTCTTTCTATCATTGGTTAACTAGAAATGTAGACCCTTTGCAATATACTGTACACCAAGCAGCCTGGCAAATGATCTACCCAATGGTCAACTTTCCAGCAACCGAGTACAGTAAGGTCTCGACATCTACAAATTTAATGTTTGCTAAGCTAAGGTTAGGGCTGTTAAGCGCAACTTTCAAATTAGCCACTCAACACATTAGGATGATGAGATGAATCTAGCTAGCGAATGAGCCTCTTCCTGCCTCTTGCCCAAGTACCCACTACCCTTGATCTGCATCTCAACATGGTCTTGTTTGTGTATGGTAATGAACACTCCCAGTTCTATTTTGGCATCAAGTGGAATGACAGGCTGGAGATGACTTTGTAGGCTCACTATTAGTTTTATTGTCTGTTTCATTACATGTTGATCACGTAAGATAATTTATTTTAGCTGATTACCATAAGTTTGTGATTACTGTTGTTTGTTTCATTTGATCAATATTATTTTATCACCAATGTATTAGTATTTTAATTATCATATAAGGCAGTGTTATCTATGTTTTTTAACTATACATACTATATACTGTAATTTGTTATGCAATAGTATAGTGGTGAACATGGTTATATGCAACTTTGGCTGTTCCCGCTGGTTCTCTGCACTGAATCCTCCCAAATGTCAAGACCCTACTGTAATAATTACTCATTCAGAGCAGCTGTGTCTCAGTCAACAGGTTCTTTCAATTAATCAGCCATGCTGAGTCACTCCAACACTTGGTACTAAACTTACAATTAAAAACTATGAAGATTGTCTAAGTTTACCTGGAGTCTCATCACATTACAGGTTTAACATATTGTAAAATAGAGAATAGGGTTTCATTCAAGAAATTCTGAAATGACATAAAAAATTAAATGATTTATGAACTAGTGCAGGTTTTGATTACAGCTGTCTACAAACTTTGTAATGTTGAAATATACTATATGTGGCTAGTGGACAAGTATATTTATTAAACATATAGTATTATAGACTATTATGTGTTCCTACAATTTAAGTGATGTGCCTGTAATGGTTTTTAGCATTGTTCACATATTGACAATGACATTTTTTACATTTGCAAGATTGAAGTCTACGGTACTGTAAATCTATTCATGTGTGTCACAAAGATGCAAAGTGTGGCATCTAAACGGTATATGTGTGCAACTATATAAAATTATTGTATCAGGCTCTGCATATCTTGAACAGCTCCCAGCAGCCTTAAAGATACCATGGAGTTCTGCTCTGTTACTTGACTTAACAATTAATTGAACTCACAAGATCTTTACTGGGAACTGTTTCTAGGCTTTTCTATCACTTGGCCCATCTAATTCAAAAGAATTCTCCAAAAAGAATTCTCCAGCATGTTTAAAACTATTAAGAGTTCATCTTAATTAAAGTATATTATTAGTGTGATTATGAGTTCATCGACAAATAAAAAATATATTAAACCACTAAATATCTAGAACAAGTGTAATATAAACCAAATATCTAAATTAAATCACACGTAAACACTGTGGTGGCTGATGGCAAGTCATGTGTCCAAAAAATGTGCCTCAGATCAACTTGAATTTCCTTGTAACACGGAAATGATCTAAATGGCAAAGAAAAACTGCTCTCACCTTAACTTTCATAAATGTTTCAGAAATGTTAATATGTATTTCAAATAATACTCATGTAAACGTTTTCTTGTTTATTCCTACTAAAGTGTTCTTTTTTTTTAAAACGAAAAACTACCTTATGACTTATGAAACACATTGCAACTTATAAATTGCAACATAAGAAACTGGTTTATGTTTCAGGAAGCAAAAGAGCAGGAGAGGTTCTCAAAGCTGTTTGGAATACGGTTACTGATGTCTGACGTTTTCAAGGGTAGGTTTATGAAAGTATAGTACTGTCACTGCAGCAAGTCCAAACCTCTGATTATCAGTGGCCTGCCGTGTAATCAGAAGATTGCCACATGAACTTTTTTAAGCCAACAGGTATTACCTTTGGTGGAACTGGATAATAATACTTTATTTGCTAATGATCTGCTTTTTTAATTTTCACTCTATGTGATTGTGAAAAACCCTTATCCTGTCATGGCAGACCCAAAGTCTACATGCACAAAAACTCACAATGACTGCCAGAAGTCTAGAGCAGGAACCGTTATTTTCTGATTTTAAGATAAACACCCCCACTGTACCAAGACAACTTTACAAAACATTCAATAAGACACCTTTAGAAAAACACTTAATACTGCAAGCTATGTGCTTGCCCTTCAAATACCAAACCAAGAATCTTTAACTCTCCTGTTTTGAAGAGCATTCCTTAACTCTTAACCATAATAATAATAATTAAAAAATAATAAGAAACCAATTAATCCCCACTATGACTATTTATAAGTAGTTTAGAGGCTCTGTGGTGGCTTCTAATTGCATTTCAGCTGCTGACTTTCCTGAGTGATGAAGCCAGCAGATCAGAGCACAATTATGACTCATATGTTGGATATCATGAGAAACAGGATATACTGTATAGCATTTCTTATATTTTAAAAAAACAACTCCATATAACTCACCTTTATTACAAACAACTGTTTGATCCATACCACTTTACATATTACACAAACTGTAGTGTTTATAAACATTTTGCTAAATTAAAATTCATAGAGGTCTATAATTTAGATTTTCAAAAAAGGCATTTCACAGCATCTGCGATTAGCTTATTTGTGAAATGAATGGGAGTGTGGTGAGTCTTGTTTCTAACTGATGTGTCACTAACAAGTCTTACTCGTTTCAGGTGATAGATTAAAAAAAGTGTTTAAAGGTTCACATGTCGAAATCAATTGAATGCTTGTCTTGTCAATGGTCACAGATAATTGGACATTATTTAATGATCTAGTATAATCAGCGTTACCAATTTCCCTCTTGTTCCATGGAATCCACATAATAAACCAAATCAAAAGAAAGGCTTCATATGAGAGGACACCATTCGCCTATCTTGATCATTCAGTAGTTTAGTAATTATAGAAGAAGTAGAAAGATTTCTTACATTTTCTTAAGAAATAAAATTAAATTGAATAAATAAATACATTTAAAAAATGAATTTCAAAATTTCCTGCCTTTTGTAGGATCCTAGAGTTCAGAACTCAACCACTTAACTGGCAAGTCTGTTGTAGATACCTGCTTTCTAGATACCTGATTCCTATTTCCAGTTCAATATAAATTAAAATTTAATTTAGATCTCAGTTGTGACTCTGTGCCTGTGTTTTAGTACTAAACATGAAATAGTCCCCAGGGTTGCCCCTTATGATTAAATACTTGGATGAAATATCCTGTCAATTTTCTTTGTTCTAGATAAAGAATCGTATGTTTTTCATACTGCTCATACTGTACGTACTGTATACGGCACTGTAGTCCACTTCTTTATCTTGTTCCTCCTCTTTGAACTATTTCTGGGGTTGTAATATGCTTCTGGTATGGTGATTATGACTTAAAATAATGACCTAAACAAGGCCTTACTAGTATATTGTGAATGTTGCCTTGATTTAAACTGTAAGGTTTCGCTATTGCATATATCCAGGCACTTGGATTTGCTCTCTTATTTTCCCACATTGTTTTGAAGAGGATATCTACATAAATATACAGATTTCTTTTGACTGTGTAAATTTACCTACATGCTATGCATAGCATTTCATTTTACTTAGATCTAAAAAATGTGTTGTTATTATTAAACACATCTGCATGGTATGTAAAAGCTGAGGCGTTCTGTCATTTACACTATCAAATTTGAATCAAGTATTCCTAAATATAAACAGAACAGGTATACATTCTCTTACCTTTTACATTGGTTACACACCACCCCAATATTTTACGTAACACACTTTGTTAATCAGAAATTTAAGCAGTCAAATTGTCACTTTTTTATTTTTATGTGGTAAACATTCAGGTCCCAGACAGGAAGGGACTCAGAACATTCTTACAAAGTATTTTATTTTGTTAGTGTATAATATAATTGTACTCAGATTTTCCATTCTATATGTCTGTTTTCGTATTTCATTTACAGTAGGATGAGCTACTGTAAATGAATTTAATCTCTCATTCTTGCTGGATCATTATGGTAATGTTTTCTCTCCTGCAGTAACCACTTGTGATTGACTTACAGACCATTTAGACATTGTCAAGATCAGCCTCTGTATTTCAGCAGTGTAAATGACCTTGTTGAAAAGGTCACTTTCAGAAGTCTGGCATTGTCTATAAATAAAACTCTTTAGTGTTAGAGCTGAAGAAGTTTATTAGACTGTGTCTCAACAGATTTAAATATGCCTCATGTATTTCGTGTTAATAATTAATACTCCTTGGTGACAGAAAAATAGAACTGCTATGTCTTATTACACAATGTTGACAAGTGGGCCTCAAGCTGTATTTTACAGTAACCCCCAGTTTGACTAATCACAATGTTGTTTTTATTATATATTGTAGTGTGCTGAGTGGTTTACTGCATGGAAGCATTTACTAGTTTTCATGAAGAAAATTAAGTGCCTATAATTCATATTCATATGCCTATAATTAATGTTTTTTTTAATCAAGGATTTGTTCATTGTCATTACTGTATATATATTTTAACAAAGAGGTGTACACTTGACAGTCTTAACATACTGTATCCTGGTTCCAAAGTGGCTCAGCCTTTGCCTGTTGCACTGTTAGAACCCGGTATTGAAAGACATCTCCTGTTCAAACTTGGGTTGTGTCATTAGCTGACTGGGATTCTCCAGGTTGTGATGCACAGCAGGCTAAGTGTTTCCCAGATTTGTTAGGCTTAACTTGTGAGCAGCCTGTGGATTTAGAGTGCTGTCATTGCAAAACAGATTGCTTGTACTAGCTTCTTCTCTATGCCCATATTCTGGCCATCCTTTTCTTAGTTCTAACTGTCCTGTGAAGCACTGTAGATTTTACAAAATGCTAGATTCAAATTAGCTAAAACAGTGGGCATGTTAGAGACATCTGTGCTGATAGTTGGATAGTACCGCATCAATTTGATAAACAATATCAAATTCAAAATGGGAAAGTAAAGATAAATGAGCAGTAATTCTGTATTTTTTATATAATCAATTACTGTTTTAGAATATTTTTGTAATTGAACTATGCAATTAATCTTGTCGATTTTGTGCTTAAAGTAATTTGTTATTGTGGAAGATTAGTGTAGTATTGTAATTTTGTGTTTTCAACACTTTAGGACAGGCTAGAATATATTAACTTAGCTCAGGAACTGTATGACGAGTTCTCCACCTTTTCACTCTTTTGAAAAAATAAAACAATCAGCATTCGTCTCCAAATATTAAAACCAGGATAGAATTGGGAGAAATTAACTAGAAACACTGGTTTCTATAATTATATAAAAAGCTATCACAATATGCACATTTTATTTTATGGTGTCTATTTAAACATGCATTTCTTGCTTTTCGATATATATTAATATCTTGTATGCACAAAATCGAGATTAATTTTCTATAACATTTCTAAGTAGCTTTCTAAATCTGAAGATTATTTGGGAAATATATATATATTTGTTATTGTATGATTAAATTCTGAAATTCTTAAACTCTGAAACCGGCATGTTTACCTTTCAGCTTAGATTATATGATGAGAAACAATTTACTTATACTTGTTAGCAACAGATTTGCAACAGTATATTGCATTAGGATTGCATTAGTGGGGCATTAGGACCCACATAGACCGCAGAGTGAGCGCCCCCTGCTGGCCACACTAATACCTCTTCCAGCAGTAACTTAGTTTTCCCCAAGAGGTTTCCCATCCAGGTAGTGACCAGATATACCTTCAGTATATCTTTAGTAGATACATCAGTTACTAGCAGTTCAGTTGGTAATTGGTCATATTTATGCTTCATTGTTTTTACTGTTTGCAAAAATGGCAGATTAGATTTACCAAAGTCTGTTGTTACTAGTTTTATCAATCGCTCATTCTAATTTTATAATAGATAGCTTCACAGTGTATTGTGCAGAAGAGCTACAGCACTGTACAAGTGTAAAAAGGAAGTGACGCCACCCCTTCAAATGTTGACAGGGGCAGAGCAGAGCTGAACTCTCCACACTTAGTCAAATTGTGATGTGTTACAGGTGCTTAAACTGTAGGAATTCAAATAGGTACACAACAAATGCATCTTTTATACCTCTGAAAAACAGATTTAACTATTCCATTAATTATTGTGTTACTAGTTTCCCTCTTGTAAATGTTTCAATATTTATAAAAAATATAAAAATTAGTGCATCTCTACCAATTTTAAAACAACAATGTATCATGTTAAAGGTGAGGTCAGGTCAAGTATGGATAGTTAAAAATTAGATATGTCAGTTTTTTTAAATAAAATAAGATTTGGTTATTTATCAGTTTTAAGCATGTAAAATATTTACATTAAACTGTAATACAACATCATGTTTAGGAACAAGTAGAGGTTCACACAACTAAAGAGAGTGCCAAAACCAAAAAAAAGTCTGTTGTTTGCTCTAATTTCATTTATTCTAAATTTTTTAATTTTCAGTGTGAAATTAACCTCTACTTTTTCCTTTGCTGCATGCTTGCTGATGCAGCCCCCCATTGAACTTTTATAGGTATGTCTGCGTTACATTGGTCGTATTATTTCACAAAAATTATTGAGTAATGTGTAATTGAATTTAGCTTGAAAACTTTGTAGGGATTTTTCTTGCCGTTATTTAAAATAGTTCAAATCAGTAGCAAAAACACCTGGTCATACAGTACCAAAAAAACAGTACCAAAGAACAAAAAAACAGCTAATAACATTTGTCTACTAAATATCTTAGTAAAGGTGTTTTTTAACTGTGTGAAAATATTTAATGTTCTATATCCAATTGGAGATACTACTCTCTGCACTCCCCTTTTTTGTTGAAACAATTTTGTCTAATTTTATCGATCGTTCTGCATGAAGGGTGTATATTATTGCTAGCACTATATATGGGCTAAAGCTTGGATATTGACATCTCTTTTTCAGACAAAACCAAGAAGTGACCTGGTTCAGAGCTTGTCGGAGGTGTGTATTCTTAATTTCTTCTTCTTCGTTTGAACTGCCAAATTGCAAAAGGTCCCTTAAGATTTCACTTACCATTACTGTTGTTCAGTGCACATTTTTACATTTCACCTTTTGTATGAAATTCAGATTAAATCTCTTAGGTAAAACTATAAATTATTTTAAATCCATGGAATGACTATGGGGGCAGCATGGAGGTGCAGTGGTTAGCAATAGTGCCTCGCAGTGCTGAGGCCCTGGGTTCAATTCTAAACCTGGGCTACTATCTCTGTGGAGTTGTATGTTGTCCCCATGTTCTAATGGGTTTTCGTGAGGGGCCCTGGTTTCCTCCTACAGTCCAAACACACTGATAGGTTAATTGGCTTCTGGCAAAACTGGCGCTGGTGTGAGTCTGTGCATGTCTGTGTTTGTGTGTGCCCTGCGACACACTGGTGTCCTGTCCAGGGAGTATACCGCCTTCTGCCCCTTGCTTGCCAGGATAGGCTCTGGCTGCCCTGTGACCTTGAATTGGATGAAATGGTTAGAAAATAGGTGGATAGATGAAGAACTTTGGAGATTTGGACATACAGTATTCAACCTTCCTTATTCTCACCCACAATTACCTTTATTTTTCTTTTTGTTTAAATAAACAAAATTAATTTAGATATATTTGCAATTATTACATTAACACATCGCTGGCCTAAATTTGGTAATTAGTTTTGATGTGTATCTATTTGTGTATTTTATTTCTACTTTTTCAATGTTTTTTATGGACATGCATTTACCTCAATTCATTTTCCTCCAAAGGTCAAATACTGTACCATGGTTATTTCCCTGTAAATACAGTACTGGTAGAATCTATATACTAATAGATTATTATAAGGAAGTCTAGTAACAAAAAGTTAACATGCCACAATATTTTCCTTAATGGAATATCCCACTAAAGGAATTATTTTTTTTCTGTTCTGAAAACACTGCTGATTTATTCCAGTTTTGCCGTAGGATGGCCACACAGAGTATTACTCTACACTTAACACATTTGCCACCTTTTCAGAATTAGAAATGAGAAAACTCAGAAGATCTATAAAAAGGTCTATTAGTATTCTGTGTATCAAACCACAGAATTTCCAAATTTACACATGATATCAAAGCTCTTGCAAACAGTTTCACATTTGTGAACATCTTGAGAAAAGGTAGAAATGTCAAAATGACCTTATCTGAAGATGAAACCTCTGCATGCCAAGGAATAGAGCAATGCTCTGTGAAAGTGTAATTTCAGCTTTAGATGTGTTCCTTGATCTAGTGATGTGTAGTACATCAATGTTCAGGCACATATCAGCTTTGATTACCACTTTGCTCAGTCTACAGTGCCAGCTTTAAATTGCATCTTAAGATGAAAGCAAATTAGTTTTGAGTCCATGTTTTAGTTGTACTGTAGCTATAGAGCAACTTGTGTTGTACAGACACTATCAATGTTTCAAGCCTTTGATCATGCTGAAGTGAACATAATGTACAATTTACAACAATATTTTTTCATCTTTGTAATATTTTAATTTTATATAGTTTTAGTTTTCATGTTTACAGAATCAATGATCTGTTTATTTCACAATGTAAGCTTCTGTTGAATGTTATACACTTGTTACTGGCAGACTGGTGTTTTTAAATTCATCAATAGTCCTTCTGTTCTTTCCTATTGATAGAATATAAAGAAAACTCTTGAATCTCCCAGCGAAGAGACAACGCGAGATCCATGTATGTCTCAGTAATGAGATCTTATGTATAAAATTTAAAAAAAATTATTTTAAATTAAATAAAAATGTCTACATTTTGACAGATCCATTGTGGACGTACAGATTTCATTTCAGAAATGTACCATATAATTATGTATTTATATTAATATTGCATGTAATTTCTTATACTTTGGATGGTAAGCTAACTAATTGCAGGGTTTAAATATTAAGCAGCAAAGGTCCGGTGTGGGTTTCACTATAGAACTCTTGATTAATTCTTTTTGTAATTTTCTGATTAATTATTTTGGAGTTTTTGCCTAATCAGCAAGCACACTGTGAAACATAATTGCACACGCAAGAAACTTACTGTCTCAGGAGATGAACTACTTTGCTGATTAAAATGAGTTGAATCAACTAAATAATATCAGAACAGATGGAGAAAAAATATTTTCAACAATAGTTTAGTCTTAAGATGTTAAAGGGTAGACAATGAGTAAAGTGATTGACTTGGATGTTTTTGTCTAATTGCTTTGTTCAGCATATCCTAATGAAAGAGAATTGCAAATTTCAAAATGCTTAGAATTTAATGTTCTGTTCCCAACATTCCTTCTATGTAAATATATTAAAAACAACAAAGACTAAGCTAAAAACCTAGGACTCAGTCATATTGTGATGCCAATGAGCACCAGGAGAGTTATACTGTAGTAATGAAGAAGACTACTTTTCTCCTAAATTCTCTCTATTCATTGCAGGTTTCATTTCACACCTCACTTCACCTATCCTGACTTCACACCTCTTGATTGGCCACTCTTTCTGTCCTCTGCTCCCGCCCCTTGCTCCTCCTCTCACCTAGCCTTTGTTTTCCCACTACATTACCTTTGCTTGCTGCCTTGTCTTTCTCACACCTGAAGAAGGCTCCACGGCCGAAACGTTGTGTTTTCTTTCTTCTTTTTTCAGCATGGAATAAACCTATTACTTGGTATTTTAAGATTATGCACATACTGTTTTGCTTTGTAAGCTCAGTCCAGTACTTTCAATGTAAAATATAAATCAACATGAGCATGCTCATTATTCAATTAGAGTATGCAAATTATTCTTAATCAATAACCACAGAGTTTATGTAATTGAAAATATTTTTATTATATGTATTTCCTTTTATTGTGTTTAAACCAACCAAAAGCTGTAGTACCTACAGCACAATAAGTGTGTCTCTTTAGTAAATGAGGGACATTTTCATTAATCCTTAAAAGTAATTTGAATTAATGATTGAAAGAATATACAAATGATTAACTGGGCTATTTTTAAACTAAAAAATTAAGATGCATAAAGTACACTAAAGTTGTGGGCATCTACTCCAGAATTCAGTTAGCTACCAAAATGAGCAAGACTGGCCAAATACCCTTTTCCTGTCTGTAAGATAGGTATTACTTTCTATCACTAACATTTCATCCTGTTATACAATTCTACCTAAGAAAGGTTTGTAAAATGCCAGATGGATTTTCAGAGCCTTACTTTCCAATTTGCATTGTGCATTTTTGTCACAATTATAAAACATTTCAATGGATGTTAATGGAGAAACTTTTACAAAGCATGCAATTTTTAAGCACATTGTATACTACAGTACTTTTCATCATTGTTTATTGTATTGTTTTACTTGGAGTGAAAGAACATCAAGCAGCATTTATTCAAGGGTGTTGTTTCTGATATTGGAAGCTTTACAGCTTCCAATAACTTCCAATAACCTTGACATTTTCATACATTGTGACTTTTTAAACAAATGTACAATGTCTTGAAGGTAGGGGGTGGGGTCTGTATGTGTTATTGCTGTCCATAACTTGTAACCATAAAGGTGAAAGTGATGGAGAAAGCTGCCTCTGCCTTACTGGTTTAGTTTTAAATAAAGATGGTTCAGCAAAGCCGTTTAACAAAAACTTTGTTATTCCCAGAATCTGCGAGTGCAGCAATTACTGTTACTGTCTTCTTTTATCTAAATAGCCTTTAAATAAGGTATCTATTCAAGACAGTTTGTTATAGATCTTAAAAGGAAGGTATGGTTCATACAAATATGGAATTAAATTAAACAATACTTCATAGCAATACTTTTTTCAGAAAAATATTGAGAACTAGTTATAAGGAACAGAAATGATTTTTGTGTGTGGTAAATATTAAATTAATATGATCTATAATAGAAAATAAAGAATGTATTTAAATGATTATGTATTTGGTTTTCATATTGCAACATTTTTCTGAAGGCAGTACAGTGAATGGTTAATGCATTAATTTAGTGTTACTAAAATGCCTCCCTCGATTAAAAATCACACTTACAAGGTGTTCTTTGGAGAAATAATCCATCCATTATATCTTTTTTTAGCTGTCTTGACCTCATTAGCAAGTGCAGACTTGCAGTTATTTCAGCTCAATGAAATTGACTTAAAATTATATTAATTTGAGAGCTAGGCTATCCAAGCTGAACCCCACAAGCAATGTAGGTGTACAGGGATTTCCTGAATTCCTCAATTGCACACAAACCAATTGCTACATTTGATCCTAGAGGATTATTAAAATGCTGTCCCCCACAGAAAAAGATGAAGACAACCAGAATACAAAAAAGTGTAAGATGAGTGCACTTTGTGTATTAAAAACATCCTTATTAAAAATGTCCTCTTCATTAAGATTGATTTATTTAGTTGATGTCAAAATAAGCTTAATTCTCCATTCTAAAGACTGTCCTGCAGTTTACTATTACTGTGCAGAACAGGAAAATAAGGTCATTGTATTCATTACATAATTTCTCTACATTTTCTTTTAAAGCATCTCAATCCAGGAATTTATAATTAATGGTTACACTTGATTAGTGTATTTTTGTGAGTGGTATGAGAAAGCAATAAAGGAATGGCAAACTAATTAAATTAACAGTGAACAAACAAGTACCTGTTTTTCTAGGTCAGGTGGTAAATTTAGAATTTAATTCATGATATTGCCATAAAAGGAAATTCAAATAATAGAAAAATCTCATACATTGCCTCTAATGCCCCTATTGTCCTATTCAACAAGTTAAGATAGGAACAACAAACATCATTGAAGGGATAATTATTTTAAGAAATGTTATGAAAATATTGGAATTATGTAAGGTAGGGGTTAATAACAAGGCACCCGTTTGTGTAATATGTTCATATTATGTTTGTTTTTGACTGAATATTTGGTTTGACCTTAATTCTTACTCAATTGGAAGTCTATTCCTTCTTAACAGACATGTATTTCAAATCTCAGATCACTTCAGCTTGTTTATAAAACCATCTTGTCATTCCTCTGGTTTTCTGAAGAAGCAAAAATAGAAGAAAATGTGTGTTCAATTGATAGAATCTGTAATATATCTACCTCTAGAGATTGAAACAGGGAAAAGAATTACAAATGGGTTCAGGCAATGTGGTTATACAGTTAGTTAATAGATGAATGTCTGCAGAGTATAGTCTTGAATGTGCTTGAGTGAAAATGTAGCAGCAAAAACTATATTGCCATGTGCAAACAGTCTGTCACTTTAATGGAGAACTACCCACTATCACCATCTCTCTGCTGCATATCAACTTACTAATTTTGCGATTCACCTTCTTACTGACAACCCACACAAAGGATTAAGTGTGAAATCATGCAAGTACAATTCATACATTATTGGCAAAAGGAAACAAAATGCTTTTTCCCTCAGTGTCATCTGAAAATTAATCCACAGAAATTCCTCTGATATTGCAATAACATGGATTTTTAGAAAGATTGTAAAGCCATCCATTAGCCTTAGAAGATAATCACTCTAGTTTACATGAAGTCTGTTTCTACCTTTGTTTAGTCATTACAGATGGCTAAAATGCAGCATGATAGTGGCCCCCATGGCAAGGGGGGAACATCTGATTTTTTTTAAGGGGTCTTTTGGAAATAATCTAAAGTTAGTCTTGGGTCTACATCCACAATGATTGCATTACACATATTTAACCTGAATAACATAGATTTGTGTATAAGTCTAGAGACAGCGTAATACTTTTTATTTAACATAACAGCTGTATTATACTGAGTCATAGTATTAAATCCATGTATGTTTTGCACCTGGCTTCACACATTGCGTATTCTGCTGTTGCCATTCCAAGCAATGTAAAAGTACTGTATGTCTCATAAAAGACCCCTGAAACTCTAACACAGGATGATTTGCTTGTATTGACACCAAAGCACTTTACAGTTTTGAAACAAGCCAGAGAAATTCAATATCAGTTTGACAGTCAGACTTCTTTGGTGCCTGCTCTGGATGAGGTAAGTGGCTGTGTCTGCATTTTTAAATCTGCACTCAGATGATGAAAATGGGTTTTCCCACAAGGCTTTTTGCAGAAACCATGAAGGGCTGACATCATTCAGTGCTGCAGGAGTGGTTCTTTCCATACAGCCTTGCACACTGCCCACCTAATGGCTTAAGCTCAACTAAAAACCCCAAATGACTGATAAGACAGGAGTCAGAGAATGTCTTTATCACTTAGGTTATGCACTGGTGATGCATCATTGAGGAAATGTACTAAAAATAAAAACTAATGGAAAAATGGAAGATTATATCAGCCTTTCTATGGTGTAGAGCAGACTTGAATCAGGGAAAGGAGTTTCTCTTTTGGGAGTGTGATAAACGAAACCTTTCTCCTGAGTACCTCATATTCATGTTATCATAGAGGGTGAATACAGGGCTTATCTCGGTTGCTTGATTTACATAAGTATGAAAACAAGAAAGATGCTGTATTTCCTTTCAGATTTAATAATCAGTCAAGACACATCCCTGTTCGATGAAGAGGATTTTACTTATTTTTCACTACTTACAAAAACTATAATAATAGTAGTAGTAAATTTTAATCAAATTTGCAATAGATTACACTAGGTACTTTTTTACCTCTTTCTGTTAATTTTATCTAGTAACTTTCAATTTGACTGTTTTAGTTGTTTCATATACATTAAAATCTGTTTTAAGTCAAATAGTTATTGTTAAGTCAAACGTAGTTATTGGCTAAAAAATGATAAATTGTTAGGGTTTCATGGTATGATTGCAGTCACATGCATTTACAGTCAGGGGAAGATGTAAACTCTGGTGTGCCACAGAAGTATACTTTAGATCCTTTGCTCTTCCTGATGTATTTAAGTGATTTATACTCTTTTGTCATTTGCAGATAATACAAAAAGAGTGGGAGTGACAAACATAGAAACAGCAGCAAGAGACTTACAAAAAGATTGTACAGTATAGGAACATAACAATTTAAATTGATATCATTGGTAAATCTAAAGTGATCAACACTGGTAGTGGGGAACATAAAATACACATATTGAATGAGTGATTTGGATCTGTAGAAAGCCACACACTAAAGGGATCTGGATGCTTTTGAAGATTCTTCTATGTCTTTGTCAAGACAAATTGAGAAAGCAATAAAAACAATTTCAAGGGAAGAAGCAGGGTTTAGTAAAGTCAAGAAAAGTAGCACCCGGACTGCATGGGGAACCCAAGTGGTACGTTTGGGTTGGCTGACTTGGCAGCCTCCGGGGCATGAAATCATTAACAACCCTGACTAGCGGTGAGTCGCTTGAGAGGTGCTGCCTCGCGACTGAGAACTGGGCCCTCAGGGGTAGAGAAGAAAGAAGAAGACTCCCCTGATTCTTTGAGAGTCACTGGAGAGGCGCTGGCTCATGACTGGCGAAATAGAGCCTCAGGGGATATAAAATGTAGGAGGAAGACTCCCCTGACTCCTTGTGAGTCGCTTTGAGAGGCTCTGCCTCACGACCAGGCGCTGCCCTTAGGGGATAGAAAGGAGGGTATAGCCCCTTGTTTCGCTGGGAGTCGCATGAGAGGTGCTGCCTTGCGACTGGGAACGAATCCCTCAAGGGTGAAGAGAAAGAACTCCTGACTGCAGGGATCACTTTGAGAGGGTGGGAATGAAGAGAAAGCTGCTTAAGAAGGAAATGAAAGAAGTCCCCTGAGTCTCTTTTGAGGCGGTGCTTTGCAACTGAGCTAGGCCCTCAGGGGACCGAGGGAAGGACAATTAGTAAGTTAGAGCTACTGAGAATAATGTGGCCGGGGGTCCCCTCTGGCTCATGCTGTGAGAACCTCCCCAGAAGGGATCAAGGTGGCACTGCCATCCTGAGGTTGGGGAAGTGAGCTTCACTTACCCCCCAGAGATGGACCTCTGGCCCAACACTTTCTCTCCCAACCCCCATGAGGACAAACAAAGTGTGCCAAAGCATAATTAAAGAAACAAGAGAAAAGAACAGGACAGGAATGTGTAGAGGCTATATGTGAGCCTGACCGCACAGTGGAGAGGAAAAAAAATTCAGGGGAATGCCAATTCAGGGGAAAAACTCTGGTGGCCCCATTGGAACAGACGCCTCCACGCCGGGCATACTAGCAATAGATAATAAGTACTGTAGCTGAAATGTCTGAGGAGGACACATGGCCCACTGTTTAAAAAAGTTAATTATCCAAGATAGCTTGGGCAGTGGAGGTGGCAGCTCCAATTCTGAAGGAACGAGGAGAATAAAAAGGTTCAGGCCAGCATTGAAGATTGAAACTCACAATCGAAGAGCAAACGTGTACAGTACCTTGTTAGTGAAGCATCTATAGCGAAGTGGATCAGGTTAGAAGAGAATAGAAAAGAAAGTGAGAGTCTGGGATACGAGACGGGTTACAGAGTTGAACAATCGATGCTGGAAAAGAGAATACAGAGAAACTGTTGAATTCTAGGCTCTTAGAATCTACGGCAGTCAGACATATTGCATCCATAAAAGCATCCTCAAAGGGGTAAAATGGCCGTGTCTCAGAATGGAAGATAAATGAGGAGGATGTTGGAGGAGATAGGCTTAATGGACGAAACTATTGGAGGTGCTGTATCTGGATTCCACAAAGTGCGATATGGACATTGAAGAGACTGAAGCCTGAGGTGGATCTGAATACCAGAAGTAAGATCTTGTAGCACTTGGAAAAAACAGTGAGAATAGTGAGGTTAAAACAGAGATGAAGGCGGATGGTGGAATGTGCGGGATGTTGTGCATGCAGTCCTGGCAGAAGAGTAGGTTGGGTGGGTAGATGGAGCTAAATCATGTAGTAACATGCCGATTGAAGCAGGCTGGAGATTTGATTCTAGTCAAAAGAAGATTGTGGAACTCCAGAACTTGAATAGGAAAAAGAGCTGTGATATGCATCAGGGCGTGGAATTTGGGTAACTGCGAATGGGAAAGAGCGTTGGCTGCAGCATTGGAAAGGCCAGGGAGGTGTTCCTCGCCAGAGCCGAAGTATGGGTAACGGAAATCCGGGTGAGATGGCAAAGGAGACTTGAAATTTGAGGAAGAGGATCTTTCTTTATCGGTAATGAAAATGGTGGATTTGTTATCAGAATAAAAATAAGATTAATTTTCCCCATCCTCTGGTGTCCCCAGACATGGATAGAAGCAACAATAGGGTAGAGTTCCAGAAGGGCTGACGATCATACAGTACATGCTGAGAGAGCTCCTGGATTTGAGAGGGCCAGAAACTACAAAACCATTGAGCATTGAATATTACTGCAATACTGACAGCAGAAGAATCAGTTAAAAGAGAAACCAAAGAGAAGCCATGCAGAATACTATGTTTTACAATTCTTGTAAAACATAGGCAGTTCCAGTGGCGGAGCAAAAGATCCACATTCTGATATCCTTCCGAGCGTCAGCTGATATAGTAACATGGGCATTGAGAAAGACTGACAGTTGTAGAAAGCGAGAAGTTGAGAAAGATTTTCCTTGAGGTATAATGTGGATAGCATAATTGCAATGCCCCAACTAGGATAGCAGGTTGCGTTTAGTGATAAATTTCAAAATCTGAAAATGAGAGAGGAGGGAGCAAATAAAGACAGCTTGTCAGGAGAAAGGTGAGCTTCAAATGTAACTGTATCTAATGTGATAAACCTTTTCTGCCAGAAAGCGTACGAGTAGCAATACCAAAAAGGTTGATCCAGTATGACAAAAAGGAGGCTCTAGGAAGGGGCCAATGAGAAAACCTTTCAGAGCTTGGCTTGAATTAATGCGCCAATCATCTAAGGCTCAGCAGTAGAGTAAGGAAGATTGAGATAAGAATAAGATAGAATTGAAGACAGGCCAGTAGAAAAAAAATCAATTTTGGAGGTCATCTACAAGGTAGTTAACAAGAAGGGAGAGAAGATCCTGAAGGGCACGTTCCAGGGTGGGAATACAGATGGGTGTATAAACTTGGAAGAGAGTAGAGAATCATTTTGGAGCAGCGGGATAGATAAGTCTAGAGTGAACGCTCTTTGCTCGAATGTGCAAATAGGGGCATACCTTAGGACAGGAGGAATGGTTAAATTACAAATCTGTTTAGGCTGAAAATTTAATTGGGCATAAAATACAGAACCACCTTAACAAACAAAGATCAGCAGTAGTAGTCCACTCCTGTCACCTGAGAGGATGGAGAGAACAGATGACATCCCTGAAAATAGAGAAAGCCAGAATAAATTCGTGCAGGGTTAATCTTGAGAAGGATCCCAGGATTTAGAACAACAGCAAGATCTCCAGAATCCACTACTCAGTAATCGGATAAAGCTAATAGGAGAGAAATGAGATTGACATCTTAACCATCAAGAATCTGGTGGTGCAAATGAGGATGGCCTGAAACCAGCATAGAGACTGAGGCGGTAGCTATGCTGAGGGTAAAATCTGATACAGGGACGAGAAGAGGGAGACTGGAGATGGGCGGGGCTGAAGATGGGAATTTAAGCAGATGGGAGTTAATAGTGGCTACAAGAGCAAGAAGGGGATTCAAGGATCTGAGAAATCTGCCGGGAAATTTGAAGAGAAATGTCATCTACTAGAGAGCTTGGTGGCTGTGGACCAAAATGGTCAGACTGAGGTGAAATAGGAATAGATCTGTCGAACATCGATTTGAGGAGCTTTGAAAGAGGCCAATCCTTTAAAATACGAGGCAATGAATCTTTGGGGGTGGGGCGGTGTAATGCAGGAGGTTGGAAGGTAGAAGAAGAAATGTCAGTGAGGTGGATTAATTTGAATCCAAGGTGGTTGATTAAAAAACAACAAAACAAACAATTGGAAATACTTCAAGGTGCTGGAAGAAAGAAAGGCAATCTGGGGATGGCAGAGAATTAGGCATGTGATTCATTACAGGT